>NC_142946.1:2264755-2509755 GCF_046866305.1 Octopus bimaculoides
TATTCCGGAGCATGTTCACGATCTACTTCAATTTCTGCTTGGCGTTTTGTTTAAATTGGTGTTTAGTTTAAATTTTTTGTTGAATAAAATTTATTGAAAAGAAGCCACAATAATTATGCACCAACCTAATACTTTTACAAATTTTACTTCCTCAGAAGCAAGATGTCTGTGTCTGTTGTCTTGAAAAACGTCTGTCAAAGAACTGGTGAAGGACCTCACTGGGAAGAAAGTACTAAATCTTTGTTGTTTCTTGATCTTGAACCTGGAGGTATACACAAGTGGAATTCCATAGATAACACACATACCAAGTTTGAAGCTGGTATGTATCCATATATATATATATATATATATATATATATATATATATATATATATATAAATGAATATCTGGATTTATGTATGTACATATGCGTGCATGCATGTATGTATGTGTGTATGTTTGTTTGTATCTACGTATGTATGTATGTCATCTTCATGGTCGCATACTATGACTGGCTGTAATTGAATAAAAGGCAAAACACTCAATGAAAAATTCCCTGATGGAACCAAGGCATTTATCGGTATGGCTGCTAAGCCCTCTGAACACCTGTTAACCATTTAAGGGAACAATCAAGAAATTGCAGCCAACATGCATGTGTATAAGCAAGACAAGCACTACTTATTATAGAAGGAACATGTGAGAGGGATAGACCTAGGAAGACGTAGGACAAAGTGGTGAGAAAGGATCTACAAACATTGAGCCTCATGAAGGGGATTGAAACTCCTGGTGGCTAGCTGAGGTTGAAAAGACACATCAGGCTAAGTAAAAGCATGGTTGCCCTTGCATACATGCTCATCCCTTACAACCCTCTCCAGCTGAGCATCCCTAATCTCGTGGGCTCGTAGGTACTGGTACCACGTAAAAAGCACCCAGTACACTCTGTAAAATGGTTGGCATTAGTAAAGGCATCCAGCCATAGAAACCATGCCAAAACAGACATGGGGCCTGAACAGCTCTTCAACTGGTCAACTTCTGTCAAACCGTCCAATCCATGCCAGCATGGAAAACGGACATTAAATGATGATGATCACACACACACGCATATAATATACAGAACACACTAGTCTAACTTATGCATCATGGAAAAAAAGGGAAGTAAAATGAAGAAGATGAGGGTGAATCACTCTTTATTTTCATAGGATAATCAACCTCTTATATGAATTATCACACGACATACTTTACTGTCTGATATCAATCTCTTATAAGGCAACAAAAGCTGGCAGAACCATTTCCATGTTTCGTGGCATTTCACCCACCTTTACGTTCTGAGTTCAAACTCCGCCTAGGTTGACTTTGCCGTTCTTCCTTTCGGGGTCAATAAAATAAGTACCAGTCAAATACTGGAGGTTGATGTAATCAATTTACCCTTCTCACCCAAATTGCTGGCTTTGTATCAAAAGTTGAATTCGACAGTAATCTGTTATCACATTGTATCGTCACACCATGTTCTTATCTTCTTTTGTGTCTAATTTACCAGGTGGAAATGTAGGCTTCATCATTCCTCGAGAATCTGGAGGTTACATTGTATCGTATTTTGCCCAAATTGCTGAGTTTGATTGGGAGAGTCGACAGGTGAAACCATTTATCACAGTAGAATCAGATAAACCTGGGAATAGATTCAACGATGGTAAATGTGACAGTTATGGCAGACTGTGGACAGGTTTGTATTTCATTGCTTCTCCATAATCCTTCAAAGTGTGAAAAGGTCCTTGACAAAATCTTGCTCTGAGCCCACCTCTCCCTCTCATACTCTAAACCCCCTTCATCTAGGGTAAAGCCCCAACTCTCCAGCCTCCAAATTTTGGGGTCTTGCTAGCTGCTTGGCAACCTCACTAGCATCAGTGAATAGTGGAAGATGGGGAGGGTAATCGGTAATGAAGGGGATGGGGTGAAGAGTAGCTGAAAAGTGATGATGGTGCAATAGATGGAGAAAAGGTGTGTGTGAGAGAGAGAAGTTGTTGGGTTGGTTGCAAGTGTGTGGAGAGAGAGAGAGACATAGGCAAGCATAGCACATGAAGAGAGTAAGAGACAAATGGTGACAGAGAAGGGTGAGGTGATTTGAGGGCTTTGGAAGCTGAATGTAAAATGTGGGTAGAGAGGATATCAAGTGAAAGGATTCCAGGCAGTGGAAACTTGTTGCCATTGATTTATTTAGTCTCTGTTGAATTAAAATCATTTTTGGCTGTGTGGGTTTCAGTGGGGGTGGTGACTAGGTTTCTATGGTTGGTTGTTATGAAAAGGTGTTTTGCAACTTATTCATGCATGTAGAAGTGTGCAAACAAAACTGCAGGTGTTTCTCTTTTGTTAGGTAGACACAAGGTGTAACAGTAATTTCCTTGCTTTCAGATATTATTACATTTAATCCATTTGTTTTGAAAATATAAAGGTTAAAGGTACAGAGTCCAGTATCTAAGCCTTTGTAATTGGGTGTGTCAACTTTTTCCCAAAATAATGGAGGTAAGTTTTGGCTGACCATTTCTTTACTTGTTATTTAAGGTATTATTTTCCTTTGTACAGTTGCAGTTTATTAGTCAGGTATGTCATGATTCTTACTATAGAAAGTTGTTTCTCTTATGCTTTGATGTTCACAAAAGTATTTGAGTAGGGTTGTACGTTTATCTCTTAGTGTTGTTCATTGATTACGATATAGGCATTTGAAACTTCTTGTTTGTGGAAGTAGAGTTTTTTATAAATCTTCAAAACCAGTCATCTTGCATAAAACCAAAAATCTGACAAGTACCTGTAAGAACCAGAAACTGACGTGGCCAACCAAGACAAACATTTTTACACATGTGCAGGAAGTGGGATACCATCTTCCACTGAAAAGATTTTGCCTACGCAGCATTCGTTTTGGCAGGAAAAAATAAAGTTGGATACCTTTTTGAACACACTGCGTATATATATATATATATATATAAGTAGATGCATCTATCAACTTGCAATTGTTCAAAAGAAACATCAATAGTATTGATTTCACTGGTATTGAGGGGCCTTCAGTGACCATGAATCCTGTCCCTTCCTCCAGATCACTCAAATAAAAAGTAAGCATATCTTCACTGAGACATAAACATCTCACCTATCTCTGTTGCTCATCTTTCACTCAACATTCCAAATTGCTCTAAGATGTCGTCTACATGTGTGTTATATCTCAAGTTTACTAAACTTTATATACTTATCACTTTAACCATCAGAAAATAAATAAACCAATAATCACCCAGTTGGTAACTTATCAATAACATACTTCTGTACACAAAATATTTGTGGACTGAATTAATTTAATAACTTTTCTACTTTTCAGGTACAACCGCAGAATACAAGGGTATATTAGAGGTGACTGAAGTTGGACGTTTGTATAAAATCGATAAAGATCTATCAATCCATGCCATTGAAGATAAAATCAATATATCTAATGGTATGGCATGGACATCAGATGACAAAACCATGTTCTACAACCATTCTCTTCCTAGAAAAGTATTTTCCTATGACTATGACATAACTACAGGGGAAATCTGTAAGTATTATCTATCTTAGGTGTTTTTTTTTATAAAATATTAATGATTCAAGCAAGGATTTCAACACAGAATCTAAAAGTACCTTACAAGATAATACATCTATCACAGATTTAATATTGTCATCCATGCTGGCATAATTTAACAGAATCCAAGGACTGCATTGTGCTTCGTTATCTACTTTGGCATGGTTTCCATGGCTGGATACCTTTCTGGATGTCACTTTGCAGCAAGTGCTGGATGCTTTTTCCTCATGTCACCAGCACTAATGAGGTCACCCTGCAGCTTGCAAATGCCCAAGAGAGATGGCTTAATGCTAGAAATTGAGGGGTTCAAGTGTGAGGGAGCAGAGCAGAGCAGGTTCCTTGCTGTGGAGGGGCTACAAGGTTACTCACATTTTAGAAGAGAGGGTGAAGGTGATCGGGATGGTGCAAGAAAGTAATAAAAATTGTGGTGATGATGTTTCCATGTGAACCCTCAATGTACAAGGAGTCAAAGTGAAGATACTTTTGCATCTTGTAGGGGTAGAGTCTAACAAAATCAAGCCTGCTAATGGGTCCAAAGCATTAACAGAAAATATTTCCTGTTTTCTCTTTAGCCAGAAAACAAGTGGTTTTTGATTTTGAAGGTAAAGAATTTCTCAAATCTGGAATACCAGATGGAATGACAATTGATGTGAATGACAAGATATGGCTGGCTTGCTTCTCCAGTAGCCAAATACTCCAGATTGACCCAGAAACAGGTACAGAATATTTAATTCTTTACTCAACTCTCATTAGCTGAGCCAACGAAGCATTCTGAGTTGCAGTGGTTATTGTAGCCTATGGGTGGTGAACTTGTTTGCCTTTGCAGGCCTGATAAGCATAAATTAGATCTCAAGGGCCAGACAAGGACAATTATTCCTAAAACCCTATTCATAATGTAGGCCAAAATAAATGGATAAAGGGGTCAATATATAACAACTTCATTAACAATAAAGGAAAGAATGAGGTTTTAAAGTTTGTGGCAAAAAACTTTTTCCCAAAGGATATACAGCCCTAATATATAAAAGTCCTTAGAGTGAGAATGGAGATAGAAATTGGCCATATGAAAGGCCGACAGTTGAGAAAACCAATATTTGATAGAATGCTTGCAGCTTTAGCTGCAAAACCTTCCAATAATGTTCGTATTAGAACACTCAGACAATTATGAGAATAAATTAGAAAAATCCCCCAAATTTCTGTTTGGCTGGGTGTGTATAGACAAAGTGAAGAGGAAACAAGTCACATGTTATTGTAAATGACTTCACAAACTTCTTTTATATCTTTTCATAAACAGACTGATAATGTTTCTAGAGATGATGTTTCACAAGGACAGACCAATGCACAATACAACACAGAACAGAAATTAAGATATTTAATTATGGGAGAAGTAATGGTTGTAATTAGGATTGAAATAATCCAACATAATTATAATTGTGAAGATATTAGGTTTTATGTAGTAAAGCTTGTTTGCCAACATAACATGGCAGTCCTGGTTTAGAACAAATGTTACTGTAATTTTGCCCCAGGAGACATCGTCTCCAGTTGGCTATAGGATACGATGTCTCCTGGAGCAAAATTACGGCAATGTTCGTCCTAAACCAGGACTGCCATGTTATGTTGGCAAACAATCTTTACTCCAAAATACTGTTGCGGAATATCTGTTGTTGTGAGATTTAAAAATAGTAATTTTCTAAGTTAGGTTTTATATTTTGCAATTTTGAACAAATCTTTTTAATCTTTTCAATTTTAAAATGAACTTCAGGCAAAATTCTCAAATCAATCAAGTTTCCTGTCAGTCAAATCACTTCCTGTTGTTTTGGAGGCCCAAACTATGACGAACTTTATGTGACATCGAGTGTTGATGAGTTAACAGAAAAACAGTTGCAAAATGAAGAGAAACTTGCTGGAAGTGTGTTCAAGGTTACCGAGTTAGGGGCTAAAGGTAAAGCAGCTCCCATCTTTCAGGGATAGTCTACAACATTGTCAAGATATATGGTGATTTAAAGATTACAGGTATCATAATTATGTTATGTGAGACAAAGAAATAAAACAAAAGTAAATTTGAGAGACTATCTTCTTTGTTTTCTTACTTCTAAGTTATGATTGAGGAGTTAAACTACATGGTTTACAAAGCAGACTTAAGTGCAGTCCCACAGTGTGGCACCTTATGCATGTGCTCTTTTATAACCCTAGGTTAACCAATACTACAAGAAAATAGGCAGAAGCCTGTCATGTATCTAAATATAACACGTATACCATCTAAAAAACTGGTATTGTCATGTGTAGCCCATAATTTAGAAGTTTGACAAATAAACAATAAACTACAATAGACTGAAACAGTTATGGCAAGTAAAGAACTCCTTAAAATCATGTCCTGATCCAATGAGAGGGACTATATGGTAACTAGACTTGCTGCTGGAAATAGCAACCATATCTGCCATAAATAGGTAAGAAATTAGATAATGTAGTCCTAGATTAACTGTCTGGAAATAATAGATAAGATGGTCCCCAAAATATTCCGAGACCATCAATATTAAACTAATTTTTGAAACAAAGCGAAGAGTTGGGGTGAGGTGTGGGGGGGGGGGCTTGCCCTGCCTTTGACCTGGTATTGCAGTACATCCAGTATTTAGCCCATCTCCTACCTGGGGGATATTAGCAATGGTGGTGCCCCAGCGCACCTCAGTGAGATGGCCACAGCTCTGAGCTGGATCTACAAAAAAAAAAAAAAAAAAAAAAAAAAAAAAAAAAAAACTTTGCGAACATCAGAGCTTTGTCATGTTTACTTCAAGGAAAAGAAAAAAGAAAAAATTGTATCTTTTATTGAATTAAAAAAAAAAAGTTACAGTTACATACCCAGTTAATTTTTTTAAAATAATTCCAAGGATTAAAAAAAAAAGTAAAGAGCAAAAAAACAGGTTTACAACAAGAATTAACTAATCTTAAGTTCACCCCAACCCACAACCCCTTGCTTTTTTCTTGAAAAATATCCCCAAAACCTCCCCACCCCATCCCGTTATTTCTAACCAACCCAGAATGTAAGGAAAAATAAGGGCAACACAGAGAGAGATGAATGCTTTACAAACAGAGACCCACAAACACATACAAAAGACAACTGGTCAGGCACTAATTAATTTCCCACCAGAATATGAGGACTAATTTCTTTATTAGTTCTTTGTTTTTTTGCTTTGCTTCCTTTGTGTTTTTCTTTGGTATGTTGGTTTTGCAGTGCATGGCGGTGGCGGTGGAGGTGGTGGTGGAGGTGGTGTCTGCAACTCAACTCTTTTTAGAGCTTGGCTTCAGTTCGTCAAAGCAAGATCTTAAAAATATGTGTGGCTTCATTCTCTGTGGGTCAAAACTTTCATGGCCCTGAAGAGAAAAGAAAGAGAGGGAGAAATATAGAGCAAGGAAACAGAACTGAGGGTATGGGATGGGTGTGAGAGGGACAAAGGAACAGGGAGAGAGAGAGTAGGAGTGGCAGGGAGGGCGACAGAAGGGCAGGAGGAGAAAGAGACAGCAAGAGCGGGAAAGAAAAGAGAAACGAGTGGTGTAAGAATACAGAATACGAACCTTTGACCAATCATAGCTGGAAGCATAAGCAAATATGTTTCCTTGAGCATTGAAGGAACAAGTAGTCAGGGGTTGATCAAACTGTTCGGAATTTTTTAACTTGGTCCGTGCATCTTTATCCCAGAAACTGAACCTTCCATCAGAACCAACAGTGGCTAAAGTACCGTGGACTGGATGGAAAGCAATGCCATTCACCTGCAAATCACAAATACGCATTTATATAGGTGTGTGTATTTTTGCATTCTCTCACAGAATATACTGGAAACGAATGACACCACTTATATGACAGTGACATCAATTTCAAACTATTACACAATGAAACACAAGAAGACACAGGCATACACACGCTCATATATTTCTTAACCCTTTATCATCTAAACTGACCCTATCTGGCCCAAATATGCCTATTTTATATTCAAACCAGCCAGATCCAGCCTATCACACCTACCCATCAATATCATTCTAAAAATATACAATTACATCATTACAATTTCGAAGCTACAAGATAAACACATGATTAATTAAAAACAATGTGAATAAATAAACATTACATTTGACAGAAGAAGCTGAATGCTAAAAGATTAAACACACACCACTGCTGTGTGTTTGTGTGCAAATGTAAATTAATTTTGAATCACACCCTTAATCTTAAAAAAAGAAAGGATGCATTGAATAAGGAAGTCCTAGAAACATTGAGTTTCAGAAAAGAAAATACATGAGGATGGGACAGCTTCAATCATAGATTTGTAGGTTTACGGTTAAATGACAATAACAGCAACAACAGGATTATAGGAATCTACTCACAGCATAAATATCCTGCATGCCATTTGTGCTTCCATTCAGTCGATGACATTTAAATGTGAAGTTGTCCTTTGGATTGGTCGACTGTACATAGTGGATAGCCACCCTGCCCTCAATGCTGCCAAGGGCAAAGCCCGTTGGTTGGTTACTTTTCTTGTCCATGAATACACTCACACATCGGTGCTAGAAATAGACATAATGGATTGATATGAGAAAGAGATGTAGATAAGATTATATAGGGACAAACAGACAGACAAACATGTCCCACGGGTAGACATTCTTTTCATGAAAGAGTGGAAATGAACAAGATTTGCTTGCTTGAAAGTCACATCAACCACAAACATTACATGATGTCAAGTCAAGGTTACACACTAATGTAACTGACAAAATATCCAATTAATACTTGTAAACAACAAAAATACTCAAAAACTCTGTAGTTAAAAACAAAAAAAAACATTCATCTACCTGGAATTTTAATGGAGAATCTATTTTCCTAAACTCTTGTGGTTGGTTTTCCAGTTGGTATATTATCAAACCTCTTCCAGCTGTTCCTACGACAGCCATTGGATATTTCTGCAAGGAAGAAACAAACAAATTTTAGTTTATTATTATTAATTGGAGAACAGCTGTCAGAACCAACACACCAAAAACAAAAATAACAGAAAATTTGAATTTTATCACAGTATGAGAGACGATTCCTTTTTCATTGTCTTGTTTAATCACTAAAATATTGTAGGTCAATTCCTCCTAAAGACTATCTTACTACCTGAAACAGTTGGTCATCAAGACAGACACATGAGTGCTCCAAATATTTGGCTTCCTTGGAACAGGTCATATTTTCCCAAAGATTCTGTCTCGGGCTTTTCAGGCTCGAAGAACATGAAGAACAAAAACACATGCAACAAAATAATAATCCTTTCTATTCTAGGCACAAGGCCTGAAATTTGTGGGGAGGGGGTCCAGTCAATTAGATCGAATCCAGTATGCAACTGGTACTTAATTTATCAAGTCTGAAAGGAGGAAAGGTAAAGTCGACTTCGGCAGAATTTGAAATCGGAACGTAGCGGCAGACGAAATACTGCTAAGCATTTTGCCTGGCATGCTAACGACTGACAGTTTGCTGCCTTATGCAATGAAACAATTATAATCCTTTTATGATACTTACAACATCAGCACAGTAACATCTTTCAGGCAAGTTAATCACGAGCATAGGGGTTGGACTTCGGGTGTCCCAAAACTGCAAACAGAAATACAACATCACAATATCAGAATTTACTTGTCAAATATTCATACTGCATCAAATGGTCATACCTCAGCTAATATTGATACCTTAGATTGGCTCAGGGTTACAAATTTGTAAGAAAGAGAGAGAGACAGGTTCAAATGACACAAACATAACATCTCCTTTTTAATGTAACCTGGACAGTGAAAGTGCCCAACGAGCAACTTTGTGGCCACCATTCTTAGAGCTGACTACAGCAAGACAGCAGATTGTTTGCCAGGAAGTGTGTGAGATACCAAGAGTTGCCATCCAACCATGTCATTAACTGGGAAACATTATTATCTGGAAGGGTGGACACAAGCATTTTTCAAACATTATGCTCAATAATCAGAAGGACAGTTGAGCTCCAACTGTTGATGAATTCAGGACAATTACAAAGGATTGAGACGTGTGGTATGTCTGTCATCGTGTTTGTTCTATGCAAGTTGTAGCCAATGAATGGCAGCGGTGTCCTGTGTTTGTTGGATTACCTTTAAAGTCTTATCCCAGCTTCCTGTCATCACACAAGAGTAAGATGGGGCCTTGATCCAGTGGACTGTTTTAATAGGTGCATCATGCTGAAAACAAAGAAAAAAAAAAACATCAGTTTAATATTAAGTGTTTAAGTGCAAAATTAGTGAATTTGTTTGGAAATTATAATGATCTTACAAGTGGATCTCATGAATTAGAAGAGAATATGAAGCCTAGGTTTTGTCAGGAGGGAAAAAGAGGAGTTATGAATCAATTGAAGTGACCTCAATACATGACTGGTATTTAAATGCCTGTGAGTATAAATGAAACTAAATACTGTCAGGTGATAATCAGCTCTAACAATGTGATCAATAGATATCTATATTAAGATCAAACCAACTTCACTCTATATCTTATGCCAAATACCACCACCAAATGTTACATACCTGAGCTATTTGAACAGTCTGATTGCTTGCTAAATCCCACATTTTTGCAGTCTTGTCACACGATGCTGTAAACACTTTCGTTCCATCCTGCATTAAAAAGAAAAAAACAAATTTGCAAAATTTTATCAAAACAGAAAAAGGTCTCCAATATCATCATCATCATCATCGTTTAACGTCCACTTTCCATGCTAGCATGGGTTGGACGATTTGACTGAGGACTGGTGAAACCAGATGGCAACACCAGGCTCCAGTCTGATTTGGCAGAGTTTCTACAGCTGGATGCCCTTCCTAACGCCAACCAATATATATATAACAGCTAATTCCCTATTACATAATCAGGTCAATCTAATTAACCTCATATTTTAGGTTAAAAAAAAAATGTTCTAGAAAGAAGACAAGGCTGACTGCTTCAAAAATATATTTAAACTTTTCTTTGTCAATTCAGATTTAGACAAAATTAAATCCCCACCCCACCCCACAGAATTTTTATCCTCTTAATACCAAGCTGCTTGAGAGTGGCTTCCCACAGACTGATTTTAGTAAAACAAAACCTCCAATTTTAACATTTAAACTTAGAATCCAGAAAACAGAGTGGAGGATAGCTCTTAACCCTAGACATACGTACAAAACCAGAAAGAATACTCACATCGCTCCAGTCGGCATCAAGTACAGCACCTGTATGTGTCTGTTGAGCCTTTGGAATGGTTTGGCCATTTGGTTGTACTTCCCAGCACCGAACCTATAAAAATTGGCAATTTAGAATTTGTACATATTGTGTTTGTGTGTATAAAGTTTTGCTTTAGCATAGCAAGACTAAAACCTGGTGTAGAACTCAATATATGTATGTTTCAGAACAAAGATTTATTCAAATACAGAACAGTAACAAGAAAGTAAGATGACAAAGGAATAAACAAGTGTCTTATGTACTGCATTAGCTTACAGCTGTTTCTGCTGTAAGATGCAGTAGACTTAATAGTGGAGTGCCTGAGTAACACTTTTGGAACCACAAATATGAAGAGCAATTTTTCTATTTCTCTCTCTCTCATATATATATATATATATATATATATATATATATATATATATATATATATCCACATACACACTCTCTTCTATGTACCAAATTTCATTCATTTAACAATCGGTCAAGTCTATAGTATAACACACTTGTCCACGATGCTACAAAGCTGGAATCGAACTTGAAAGCACATGATTAGGAAACATATTTCTTTATCATACAGTCATACGTGCAACCTTAAGAAAACAGAAAGCGGTGACAACCAACAATCAAAAACTAGATCAGACAGAGACACACAAACTCAACTTGCAATTCACTTGTTTTCCATTCTGTTCTACAAATCTCAGAATTAGAATTCAAAACTCTTTCACTCACATTGTTGTCCCAGCTACCAGCGATGAGGTAGGTGGAGGGTAAAGTGCTTGGACTGAATTTCACCACAGTAACACTATCATCTGGAGGTGAAGTCACCTAAAGACAATGAACAGAAAAAAAAAAAAAAAAAAAATCAGCATATAATAACAAAGGAACAAATTTTTAAAATGCAGAGAAAAATCCAAGGAAACTAAGACGTGGTCTGCTTTGATGGAGTAGATTTATTATCAATGACGATTGCATCATGACCGTCCTGGCTTGTTATTTATCCATGGCTAAGCCCTGATTAAACAGATTTATTACCAAAGATATTTCTATCCTTTTAAGGTATAGTGTATCTAGAACCACATCACTCAAAGTGACCTAGATTTGACTATAATTCCCAGATTGCTGATTAACCATGTAGATGCACCCCTGATCAGTAGATCAGATATGTGAGTCATGCCTTACCTTTAGACATCAATGTCCGAAATAGACAATCACAATCAAAGCCGATTATGACAAGGGAGGGAATTCTGTAAACACACTCCCCTCCCCCCGCCAAATAAGCTTTTTTTTGTACATCATTATTTTTGTCCTTTTTACATATTGGCATGGGTTGGATGAGACACTTTTTGAAGCAGTGTTATGACAGACACACACCCTTCCTCGTGTCAACCCCTTCAGCCCCTTGGTAAAATAACTGTCGTTATTAAGTCAGTGTTTGGAACAAATTAACATGAAATTTTGATGGAAGGTTGTAATTTAGATCAGTTTAAAACTGGTGATTTGTGTCATTGAACAAAGGGGGCTTTTACATGGTCATTTAATCTTCTATAAATGGCCACCTAAGCCCCTTCAAATAAATCACCAGCTTAGAAAAGAGAAGGAAAAACTGACTAATGTAAGCCTAGATACTCCAAGAACAAAACAGGATGGTCACAGTTGAAATAGGTGGGTATCAAAAGTCTATTTGATCAAGATTAACCTAGGGTTAAACAATAACTGGTTGACAATTTTTCTACCATCCTAACCATCAAAGAAATGGAAGACAATTTTGTAACAGCAGATTTACCAACAAGCATAAAAAAAAGACAGTTATATGAACTTTTAACTCTGACGTCAATAGTTTGTATGTCACAACTTGGTCGTCTCGTTTGTTCATTTTGTTTCTCTATACTACCATAAGTTAGATGAGTATATTATTGAGATATTGGCTTATAGACGGATATCCTCACTTATCTGTTATTCCATATGCCTTGACAAGCATAAAGCTAGTGGATAATCTGTTGTCAAGTGACAACAATGTCACTGGTTCTAGTTCACCAATATTTGACACTGCATCATTGTAAACAAACACACACACACATAGGTGCAACCTACCTCAATATCCTTCATTGGATTATAGTTGGCTGTATTTGTTCCCATAAACATGTTGCTTCCATCACCTGTGAAACCGGAAGGAGCTCCAAATATGTTCATTATTTAGAACAACTACAAAGAAAGAAATAACAAAGAAATATATAATAACAACTGAGAAAGTAAGAACAAAAGCGTTTGCTGATGAATTCTAAAAGAATTAAAAGGAGTTTGACTTTTGGAATACTTCTTTAGCCGTTTAGCATTCAGAAAACTTAGTCAAATGTTATGCTTATTTTATTGACATTGTGTTGAAGTAATCATGCTTTGTCTTTTAGCTTCATGATTTCAATGATGATATTGTTTCTTTTTAGAATGACATTGCAGGATAGGCGTGAGGTCAGATCTGTTCAGTTTGAATAGATGTAAAATAAGTAGAATATTTTGGCCGACTATGGCCAGTTTAAATGCTAAAGGGTCAAGTTCTAGCCTCAAAGTTCACAACTTCACTGGCCAGTTGTTTGAGTGTTGGACAAAATGCCTTGTGGAAATTAGCCCCGGCTATTTTCCAGGCACAAGTCCTGCCTCGGTCAACACTGTCTTTAATCTTTTGAGGATCAATAAAAAAAGATACCAACCAAATATTAAGACTGATACAATTGAGTCTCCTCCTCCACCAGATTTCTGGTTAGGTGTCTATATTACAAATCCTCACATCTAATTGTATAAAGTCTTTCGCTCCTGTTTCTATTTTACAAACTTGATCTGCCCCACAGGTTTTGTTAACCCTTGAATCTCAACATTTCATATTCTTGGATGTCTGACTGAAATTTTAACATAATTGCCCTCAGAAGCTAAGTAAAAGAATTATTATTACTGTAATTAAACAATGACACAGAAAAAAAAAAATTCAAAATGTAACAGTTATTACAAAAACTTTAGATACAAAAATTAAGTTCGGTTCAATAAAAACAAGAAGATAATAAAGAATTCTTCTCAAGTAGAGAAAGAAGGGAGGAAGATAACAAAAGCAACAGCTCACAACTTTACACATCCCAGCACATACTGTGAAATACAGATGGGGTGGTCATGGCTAGAATGTCTTTGATCATATGGCTGCTCAGTTAACATTGAGTCTTTGTTCTTATCCATAACAAAATCGCAGACTACAGCATACACGTGATCACAAAAACACTAATTTCACAAAGTAAACAAAGTAATATCACTCGGCACACTGCCTCATGAAGGTCGCTGCTAGCTTTCACTGTGTGTGCAACCATGTGCTGCCATCTGTTGGCGCGTTACACAATTAGTCTGGTAACTTTTTGATACTACCTCATACTAACAAGTTCGAAAATGAAGGACACATTGGATAATACTTAAAAAACAAAGTGGATCTGCTTAATTAGAGCTGAACAACACGTAGTTTATCTCAGTAAAAAGGACTCAAAGATAACAGCCATAACTAAATAATGCAAAAATCTTTTTTCTTTTTCTTGGGTCATTCTGTTGACCAAATAATACCAATTCTCCATAATGACATCATATCGTAAATCTATAAGAGAAAAGTCTGGTCATCTGAAATGACTCCAGAACAGTATTTATCTTATCTCATCCTCGATGGGGATGAAATACAAACTGAAAACTCAGAATCTAAAATGTCTTTGTGCCAGAAGCAATGGACCACTAATGTTACATATCAGACAGTGTTTAATATTATTGCCCATAAGAATTCAAATCCTGCATTCCAATTACGTTTCAGTAAACACACTGATTCTAATCAACAATATTTACTCTCTTGCCAAACCTGGCCATGCGACATGGTGAAAGCGAAATTACAATCTTATAATTAACTAGCAGAAACACTCGGCATTGCCCGGGTTAAAGAGAATAATGAAATCTAAAAACGCCGTCTAGACTACGCAACCCTCAACTGTTAGTAGCTACGATACCATATTTCTACATTAATAACTCTCCAATCCATGCCAGCATGGAACATAGATATTAAGTGGAATGCTAGAAGAAAGTTTTCAACTCATATGTATATAAAGTAAATACACGTAATTCAGAAACACGTTTTTGTGTATCTTATTTCGTAACCAAACAAAGAGGTACAGATTATAAATAATGAAAGGCCAATTTTGGCGATTCATTTGACAGAGGTAGTAGAGAGACAATGCGATGATAAATCTGAGGTTGGATCTTGATAGTTTGGATGAATGCTGCCTCAGTTAAATCTCTTGTGGTTCCAAATGATGTCATCTGTAGTACAGCGTCGTATTGTCTAATTTTGTTTTGCAAATGTTAGGAATCTTTGTCAGTTGATGATGATAGTTTCTTCAATAGCTCTGGAGGTTGGGGATTGTGGAATTGTTGGGAATGTTTTTAACTTTGGTGTTATATGTATTGCTTGAATTTCTTTGACATATGAAATATATGTACTTTCACTGGGTTTGTAAAAGAGAGTTGTGTAGCTCTCGAGTTTTAGGGATTCACACAGACACATTCTCATCTTTATATATAGATATATATATATATATACACACACACATGCACCCAAACACACGTATATATATGTATATCAATATAAATATATGAAAGTCAATGAAGTTTCGTAAAAGAAGGTGATCATGTACATATTTTCTTGCTGTTGTGATTATAACACCTCGTTGTAAACAATGTTCCTTGTTTTCCCTTGTGGAGCATATGCAAATAGGTTTTTTTTTTGCTGCCCACCCTTGAGCAGCCAACATACAGTTGTCCATGTGAGAAGCGGGGCTCTTCCAAGAGAAGACCAGCTACAGACAGTGCTCATCTGTTATGTTCGGGTTAAAATTTCATCAACATCCAAAATATATGAATTTTCATGGGAGTTATGGCCGTTATGCATAGAATATAATTTCCAAATTGCAGACAAAATTTACAATCGATAAATGTCTTAGAATAACCAGTCTCTCATCTGGGAAGGCCTTGAAATCAATGTTACCAACTGGGGACTATGTGTGTCGCAGTGATAATAAAAAGACTCAAAGGAGGTCTGCAACGAAATAATTTTACTCAATACTTTGCAAGTGAATCAGTGGGGGCAAAGATGCGTCTCATTTACTTGACAATTTATGCACCACATTGCAGAAATCACAATGTAAGTATATCTGAAAGGGTAGTCTTAAAATTTTGGACCGTTGAATTACAAATAATGCTTATCTGTTATGTTCGGTTTAAAATTTCATCAACATCAAAAATATATGAATTTTCATGGGAGTTATGGCCGTTATGCATAGAATGTAATTTCCAAATTTCATAAAGATCCATTCAGTACTTTTGACGTAGTTTTGGATAAGAAAACAAATGACTAATGTGTGTGTTTGTGTCCATGTGTATGTGTGTGATGGGTGTATATATGTATAGATATACATGTATGCATATATATCTATACATATACGTGTACATATACATCTATATATATATATATACATATACATCTCTCTCTCTCTCTCTGAAAGTATCTGTCATTACAGTATCGAAATGTGATTGTTTCAGTTAGCGGAATAGTTCCATTTTTAAAGTGAAAGTATTTGACATGAGTGTTTTTGTTTCACTTTTGACATATAAAACTTAAATAGTGGAGGAGATATTATGTTGCCGTGGGCTCGAACTCTGCAAGAAGTTAAAAAATTTTTTTTGACTAAAACACAACTGGAACCCTAAGTAAGGCATGTGTAAAATTTGAATGAAATTGGTTGCGTAATTCTCGAGTTTTAGGGATACACACACACACACACAGACAGACAAACAGACATTCTCATTTTTATATATATAGATAATGTTGTGGCGTCACCGAAGACTATTTCGATTTCCTAATAATTTACAGGATTTTATTTTTTCCCCTTTACTATAACAATAGTGATCCTCCACCCCGTTGGTAAGTGTCAATCATCTTAACTAAACTACGTCAATAAAATAGCAGCGCCAATATATAATTATAGATATTTAAGAAATTATTATTATTCAGTTTGGATTAAAAAAAAAAATGGCAGAAATGTAACGTTTCTTGCGTTATTTTTTCTTCCAACATGGGAATTTGAAAATGCCAAATTAACAAACACGCACTTGTTTATAATCAGATCTAAGGAAAGAGCGAATCTCCACACTTTCTTCCATTCTACAAACAACAATCGCGAAAATAACAACCGTTTTATTTTAATAACAAATGAATTTGCCACAAGATATAAACGAAGAGAAATATTATAGAATACAAAATCGCACAGAGAGTCATTGTAATAATAATAATCGTTTCCGTATGAATCATTTTTTTCAGAAAATGCTGCTGGTCTGCAATGTTTTGGGTGGATGGAGTTGTTTAAAAAGAACAAAAATGTACAAAACAAGAAAAGCGATTGACCATTCATTGATCCATCGATTTTCAAGTGAAATTTCTCAAAAGAGAAAGTTGGCGCTTACCCGACAGGTTGTCAGAGATCTTAGATGGGCCACTTACCTCCTCCTGGGTCTTCACTCTCTGATTAATTGATGTAAGCGACCCAAGCTTTCAGAAAGGGAGAGATTGATAGAGAAAGGGAGAAACAAGAGCGAGAGAAAGGGATAGGAGAGACGAGATAGAGAGGGTGAAAAGAGAGAGAGAGAGCGATAATATTATTACGGCCATTATGAATTATGAGGTAGCCTCTATTTCGTAGCTAGAAATAGCAGCCACATTTCATTCAACCCCCACCATACAATCTTATAAAAGAGCGGGAGCAGTGATCAGAGTATGCCATGAAATGTCAAAAGAAAATGGATTTAGTTGATCTAAATCGTGTTAAGTCAGGGCTAACCTGGGTTTTAAACAGGAACTGTGTACAAATAAAATTCTACACCATTAAACCATCTTTTAGAGTCAGGGAGTCAACGAAGTCCCAGCCAAGATCTAATTGTTTTAGGAAAATGAATATAATTTGTTTTCATGAAATTTTATATAAAAACCTTGCAAACGGCATAGATTACGATAAAAGACTTTTGAAGTGAAAGAAATTAAAGATCTCCTGTACCATGGAGAGAAACAAATTCATAAATAGAGTGCTGAACGGAGTTTCACTGTGGGAAAAGAGTTAAGGACGATTTAGCTGTTGTTTCTAGCATATCTCCACCATTGGGATCTTTTTAAAAACCTTTTTCTATTATTTCGTTTTTATTTGGTATGCAAGATTCTTTATGTGAATTCGTGTGTTGAAGCATATTTTTATTGTATCTGGGAAGAGTTATTCTGTTTTAATGCCTGATTAACACACGCACACCGGTTCTATTTCCACTCATTTACTTTTTCTATTACTCAAACGAAAAATAAATGAATCTAATAAATTTTTTTTAAACCATTTTTTTCCCATTACATTCAAGCAACAAAACAATTTATGAATTTCTTTCTCATCGAAAGTCCTCGGAAAAAAGTTTCCCCACAAATTTCTTTATAATCGTAATCTATGCCATTTGAAAGGTATTTATATAAAATTTCATTTTCCTAAAAGTTAGGGAAAAAATCGCATTTTGTGAATTTTCCGAAAGTCCTCTCCCCACCCCCGGTTCGTTGGTGCAATTTTTTGTTTTCATATTAATTTATTACATTTTTTTACACCTATTACACCTTTTTGTTTTTTGGTGGCTGGGTGTTTTAAACGTTTTGCCAATAGATATCTATTTTAAATATTATTTCAAGCAAAATCGCTTAGACAGTTGGGGGAATCTAAATAAAGTATTTTAATATGAAGGAAGCAGAAACTACTCGCATTCTTAGATCTACTCTAAGAGTCAATAGTTCGGGATTTTAAGGATGAAACAACCATCAACAAGGGTTTAGAGAATCATTGCAAAGTCAGAACGAAAGAAGAAGCAAACGCGAGGAATTTTTAGACATTTGTAAAATAAGATAAAAGTTCCGTGAGAAATGCGACTCCCTTAAACTCTCATTTAAAAATTATCAAAACATTTCTAATTAAAACTGGCTTCTTCTCACAACATATCAACTCATTTTAGTAATTCTATTAACCATGTTGACGACCCTGACCATGAATAGCCTTTTTCGGATTTCATTTATTTATTTATTGTAATTAAAAGTTTGTTAATTAAAATAGAAAAGCTAAGTTTTTTTGCGAGGTCGCTTACATCATAGCTCCACGCACTAACACCACTATATTCGTGTATATAAGCGACCATTCAATTAAACTCCGTCCCAAGATAGAGGCAAGTGCATTGGCTTGGATGATTAATTCACGTCGAGTTGTTACGCGTCTAATTACCAACATGTTCAAGTTTATTGGTAGGTTCTTCATTCACTCTAGTTTTATAACAAATAAATCAGCACAGCTCTTATTGGCCTTAGTGATACGTCCCAGTACGTTTTGAGTTCAAATCCTGTCGAAGAGGAGTTTTCCTTCCCATCCTTCTGAAGTCGTTTAAATAAAATTAAGCATTAGTCAAATACTGAAGTGGATTTAATGTTGCTATATAGCATCCTAGATGCGAACAGAAGTATAATAGACTAACCCTCTCTCTAAATAGGTGGCTTTGTGCATGTGTTTGGTAGGAATACGATTAAAATCACAATACATAAAAAAAAAGCGCCAACATTGCGCCAAATTGGTTGATTAATTACACGGGAATATGGGTGTAATTGAATGAAAATGTGATTGTGTAGCATCTAAACCTTCAGAAAGTACAGCGACACAAAGTGAAATTTTGCCGATGAAACTGATTGAAGGCCATGAAAAGCACAGGGAAACACAACGTGGCATATATTCACCAGGACCGGCATATTAGAACACGGTAAACAGATGGGAAACTGACGTTAAATGATTAATGATGATAATTAAAAGTGTACTACATAGTAACAAGTAAACATTGACGGCGACCTTTAACGTCACACTGACTAGAAACGGTTAACAGTAACGACCATGAACTCTTGATGTCCTACCAATATGATAAAGACACCCGAATTTTGGGAGTCAAACTTAATAGTCAGACATAGGGCGCACACAGATTCGCATATAAATGACGCGAATGGAGATAAAAACTGAAGAAATAGCTCAGACCGTCCACCTTGATACCAGTTGACAAGTCGACTTATTTACATCAAGAACACATTGTATAAGGTTGACTTAGCCGTGGTTTCGATCTAGGCTGTGTGCATTTAAACTTTTTGAATTAGGATTTCAACAATTATAAAACAGAAACTAATAGCAAATTCGGACTGACTGTATTTTAATACTGTGATGAAAAAAAAAAAATTCGGAAAAAGTGTGAAAATTTATGAGGGGCGGGGATTAGAGAAAATCTTTTCATAACCGAACAAATTCCAGTGTGTATAACAAATTCGCATGTGGGGTTATATGGTGTACTGCGATTAGAATCCCGCCGAAAATGCTATGTAATCGACATAATCGTAATCTACACTCTAAAAACGTATCTTTGTAAAATATCACTCAAAAATATGCATTTTATATATATAGTTATGCCTTTATATATATAGTCAAAGATACTGTCGCGTGCGGTTCGTGCAGTTTCGCTTTCCGCCAAACCAATTCCGGTTTTTATAATCAATCACAGACACATCCACGGTGCGGAATATGGTCAAATGGTAGCAACACATGCAGCCCATAAAACCACTAATTCATTTTTGTTAAATTTATATTCCTAGAAAAATGAAATATTGAATTAACGGCAGACAATGCCGAAATATTATCGAATCGTCTTACCGTCTTCTTTAAGATTACAATTGTTATAATAGTCTTCCTTTGAATTTAAATGTTACAACTTCAGAATTAATCATTATTATTATTATTGATATATTTCTTCTAAATGTTTTAACCAACAACCAAAAAGGTGGGGTCGGGTATTTACCCCAGATCTTTACTAATTGTTCAGGGAGATTTGATTGCTATTTCTAGCCGATAAAAATGACCACTTATTTTCCAAACAATATCAAACAATGAAATAGCTTCGTTAAAATAATTTCAGTTTTTTTCTTTTTATCAAGTTTCGATCTCTTATGTTAAAAAAAAAAAGTTCTTTCTATCTTTGTTATAAATATTTGAGAAAGATAGTGGGTGAGGTGGGGATTCGGTAGCTCTAGACTGAGGGATATTTGGCTGCTATTTCTAGTAGAGTGGGCCTCCCTGAAGAGTGAAGCTCCCACTTTCAGAACTGTTGTAGTTTAAGGGCCAGACCAGCTTTGGTTAATGCAGAATTACAATCAAAGGTAATTCAACCGTAATCACCTACCTTTAATATCAATCACAGGATAATGTAGTCCTTAAGGATGCTTCGGGTGTGATTTCAGAGATTTGGTTGCTATTTTTAACAAGTCAAACGATCACACAGGGACAGGCCCCTTCGAAAAGAATAATCTTTTGTTCTCAAATAAATGATTATTACTACTACTACTACTACTACTACTATTAATATAGCCACCACAGTGGATAATTATTATGAAGTTTATACATTACTCAGTTTGACTGCCACGCTGCCGTGTTGTTCGAGTTCGTTTTAATTCAATTAATTAAATAGAAAACAGAATAATGTCAAGTTAAACTTGCTTTTTTTTTTATTTACAAAATCTAGAAGTTTGTAATCGTTTTTATTTACAAACAAGACACGAAAAGAAAAACCTGTAACAGCTAAACGAAAATATTCTGAGAATGAGCAAATGAAGACTCGATTCTTAAGACTGTTTAGATTTTATGTAGAAACAAAAAGTTTTAATCAAATCATTCCTTGAGTACAAGGAAAGGTACTGCAGATATGTTTATAAACAAGTGAAAAGGTCCCGTTTCAAGTCCTCTAGAGAAGACATTCCGTCATCAAAATATTTATAAGACAGGGAAGTGTAGCATTCGTTTCTTCTTACTTCCAAGGCCATTCAAATAAGCTTTTTTGCTTTTAAGAAATATGTCGAACTATTTCGCAAGACATATATATAACTTGAACGTATAAAGAGTTCCTTGCTATTCAAGGACCAGAAAGATCGGAGAACATTTTAAAAGAGAGATTAGATGAATGGATGGACCAAGATTTTTAAAAATAAAATATTGTTGCCGTTGTTTGTTTAACACCAGGTCAACTCTGAGTGAGTACAACCTATGATCATAAGTCCATCCTAACCATGACTGTCCCGTCTTTGTAAAAGTAATATAAGGACTCTCATAGTTAGATATGTCCTTTCTTGTTTGGAGTGTGACTTGGCTATTATTTTTAGCAGGTCTATAGAGCAGCGGTTCTTCACCGCTGCTCGCTCCCAGGGCCGCATGCAGCCCTCAAAAATCCTTCTAGAACCCCCTCCTCACGATGGTCTTCTCTTTATAAATATAACATTTTCTTTAATTCAGTTATATCTTTTTTTTTTTTTTTTGGTGCGACCCCCTAAAAAAAAAAATTAAGTTTTTTGATCTGGTCCTGATATTAAAACGGTTAAGAACAAATAACCTAGAAGCTTCCTCGTGGTTATATTGTTGCTGTCAACGGTAGTGATGGTGCATTATTTGGCGTTGACCGGGAATCGAAACCGGTCGCCAATGAAATGAACAATTACATAAATAAAAATTTTAAATTCACACAAACAAAACAAATGTGAATGAAATTAATTTACCGCGGAAGGACATTTTAAAGTTAAAATCCATACATTTACGTTCCTTGAATGATAGATATCGATATTATTGTTGTACTTACCATCTTTAGAAGAGGGTTCACTGTTGCTTTTTTTGCAAAACAACAGTAAATAACCAGAAGTTCCGTCCTGACTTCCACCCCAGCCAGCTTAACACTGGACACCTACGTGACGTAATTAATGATTCCGATCACTGACCAATCGCTGTTTACTAAACCGGCTGAAGCCGCAGCTCATTGGTCACTTTGATTTTAATTCACTCAGCATCTGACACACTTTCTTCCAGATGCCTCCATTAGATATTTCCTTCAACTTCGTTAAAACTTCCGACAACAACAGCCTGTTGTGTGTGTGTGTTTGATTGTATGAAACACTGAGAGATCATGTGTGTGAAAACGTGTTTGTTTCCTTTAACATGTATGTAGATATATACATATATATATATATATAGACTATGTGTATCTTGGTATCATTGTATATGGAGAAGAAAGACAGGTATTATGTAATATACAAATATGAATTAGTGTTGAAATAGACATGCCGGCGTCGGAGGGGCAACAGGTAAATTCCCGCCACCCGTTGAAATGTCGATGCAGTTTCGATTCCTTAAGCTTCCTCAGATTTTTTTCTTTTTACTCTTCTTTGCTTTTTTTTTTAATGATCTTTAGAAAAGAAATTAGTGATTATCTGTAGAAATAGACAGAAATGGTTAAAAGAAGACAGTACTCAATATGTTATTGAGTGTGCGTATTATTTGTTCATATATATAAATACACATACATGTATATATATATCTTTTACTTAGCCTGCGGCCATACTGGAGTGCCTTGGCTGGTTTAATCGAACACATCGATCCCTGTACTTTTTTTCTAAGCCTTGTGCAGATTCTATCGGTCCCTTCTTTTTTGCCTAACCTTCAGTGACGTTGACATAAACAAACCAACACCGGTTGCGAAGCTATGGTGGGAGACAAATACAAACATGCACACAGGAGATATATAAACAAACGACTAACTGTTTAACGAAGTTAAATAATTCGTTTGGATATTTAACCAATTGATTAATAATAAAACTGAGTGGAATTAAACCGGTGCATGTGTTAATATTGGCATAATGATTCTCCTTAGACACAACAATATATATTCCTGTCATTTCAAAATGTAACCACGTGTCCCTTCCTTCGAACTTGCCATCCCTTCCTGACCGTCTGATAATACAGTTCCTTGTTTGTTCTTCATTGTTTATATTCATATATATGTGTATATGTCTATATATATATATATATATATATATATATATAAACTTCATTGACATTTCAACAGGTGGCAGGAATTTACCTGTTGCCCCTCCGACACCGACATCCCTATTTCAACACTAATTCATATTTGTGTATTACATAATACCTGTCTTTCTTCCCCTTATACAATGATACCAAGATATACACTCGCCATGATAGATCGCTAGCCACTACACATTCTTCGATTTCTCTCCCTGTTTCTTTCTGTGTAAGAGCGTAGGCTCGAAACGTTAAAAACTTTTTCACTTCCCAAGCGTTATACTAATACATCTGTTTGTTGTCTACACCACCTGCCTTCATCTTTTGTGTTTTTGTGAATTCTCCCTATATATATATATATATATATATATATATATATATATATATATATATATACATATATATATATATATATATATATATATATATATATGCAAAGATGATAATTCAGGTTATTTCTGTTACTCCCATACTTTTAAGCAGAAGCAAAAATAAGAATAGACAGAGTTATATAAAATGTGCTGTCACTAGTTTCTTTCAATCTCCAAATATATCTGGAAAAACCGGCTGAAAACTTCTTGTTTGGATTAACTTATGAATGTTTTTGTAATATCTAGTTGAAAATTCAATCTGTATGCATACACAGATGCACACACAAATTCACTTTTTGTACCTCTTTATAAAATGTAGTGTTTACTATTCATTTGATGCATATATGTTTTTAGATACACTTGTACGAAATATTTTTTAAAATTTGCTTCATTATTATTGATGTTGTTTAAATATTTACAGATATTGGAGCAAACTTAACAGGTAAGTGCAAATTTTCAATGTCTTGTTTCTCATAGGCTTAGACAGGAAATTGTGTTAGAGTGTGTGTGTGTGTGTGAGAGAGAGAGAGAGAATCATTATCAACGTCATTTTTCAATACTTGCATGGGTCAGACAAAATTCATTGAGACAGATTTTCTAAGGCCGGATGCCTTTTTTGTTGCCAACCAACTCCTGTTTCCAAGCAAGTTAGTATTTCTCCATGGCCAAACATGTTTTCATGGAAGATTGAAAATGAACAGCACTGCCTGTATGTCAGTTACACTGGTTGACAATTATTGCACACACACACACACATTATCTGATGGAAACTGAAAGAAGCCACTTGTATGTATATTATACATACATACATATATATATATATATATATATATATATATACACACATATATGTATGTGTATATATATACATATGTATGTGTATATATATACATATATATATATGTATATATATATATATATATATATATATATATATATATATATATATATATACATACATATATATGTATGTATATTTAATATACATACAAGTGGCTTCTTTCAGTTTCCATCAGATAATTGCTCAAGATGCCATGAGGTAGGACTAAGCCTGAAACAATATAATTTAGAGGCAAATATCTTGACCGCACAAATGATAAAAGCATGTAACTACATGCTTTTATCAAAGAGAAAAAAAAAAGAACTTTAACCTTCATCAGCTGTCTTACAAAGTTTTCTGACAGTTTCTGCACCTTGAGATAGACCTACTTCTTTAACGGCATTAACAACCATTGGATATAGTTGTTAGGCACTTGATACAGTGAAGACAAGACAAGAAAAGGAGGATAATCATGTAACTGAGTCTTAGTGACTGGGATGAAGAAATTACAAGGATAGGGACAAAGTTTATGGTTAAGACTAGCAACAAAGACAGAAAAAATACGTGTTTTAATCATTCTCATTTCATTTTTCTTGTAGATCCGATGTATGAAGGATGCTACCATGGTTCCAAAAAACATGAAGGTAAGTCATTCATCTTATTATTTATTTGTGTGTGTGTGAGAGAAGAAGAGTCACAGTTGGTCATATCACTAGAGTATTGAAGCATGGTTAATGACTCAATCATTTCTGTTACCATGGAATTCTTTATCACTTTATTCCAGGTGACTTAGATGAGGTGCTAAAAAGAGCTTTTAATCAAGGACTTGAAAAGGTTTGTATGAGTCTTTCTTTTTGTATCTGTCTATCTATCTGTCTGTCTATCTATCTATCCATCCATCCATCTGTCTATCTGTCTGTCTATCTATCTGTCTATCTATCTATCTACCTATCTATCTATGGAATGATGATGATGATGGCATATGATAATGAAGAATTTAGAAAGATATGTTTGCCATTATTAAGCTAATGCTTAGAATGTAAATTTTCATGAAGTTTTAAGTAAAGGTTTTTATTTAGATCACTTTTACACTGAACGTTTGTCTAATAGAAGAAGGGATGGTTACCATATTTCTGTTGTTTCAAATAATTTTGAAAATAATGAAGAACTTTGTCTTTAATAAGGTGGTATTTGCAACTTAAATTAACATGAAATTCTAATAGGTTTTAATTCAGATCACTTAATAATAATAACTTTGTCCTATTAGGAGCAATCTCTGGCAGGTTTATCAGATGGCCAGTTTGTTTGACTGATATTTCTAGCAGATCAACTGACTGCACAGAGACTTTCTATGTATTGATTTTAGATTGATTTAGGTCTGTTTCATCAGAGCTAACCCCCAGCTGCACAACAAGAACAACAACTACAATTAAGACTAATATGCCCTCTTTTTCAGATTATGGTAACAGGGGGAAACCTTGAAGAATCTCAAAAGGGCCTGGAATTGGCCAAGACACATGGTTTGTGAATTTTTGTAAATTTCCTTCACAAAAATATCTATTTATTTTATATTTTATATAAAGGCCATAATATTTGTCCTATTTCTAGAACGTTTGTTCAGCACTGCTGGATGTCATCCCACAAGATGTGGGGAGTTTGAAGAATCTGGTGACCCTGAGAAATACATCAAGGATTTAACGACCCTTATCTTGTCCAACAAGGACAAAATTGTGGCTGTTGGGGAATGTGGCTTAGGTGAGTTTATATTACTCTTACTCTTTACTTCTCTCTCTCTCTCTCAGTCTCTCTCTCTATATATATATGTGTATTGTGTAATTAAATAATATATATCTCTCACCAGGTGGAGTATGTTTTTGTTGATCACAGAATAGTATATTATATATATATATATATATATATATATATATATATACATATACATACATATTTATGTATGTATGTATGAGTTTTCAACCAATAAACCATCATATCTTAATCACCATCACCATCACCACCACCATCACCACCCTCGTCTTTCATTAAAATTCCATTTCTTATATTTTTCAGATTACGATCGTCTGAATTTCTGTCCAAAAGACATTCAACTGAAGTAAGTAACACACTTTGTACTATGTTGTTGTTTTGATGTTATTTTTTGTTGATGTTGTAGGTTTATGGTCAAGACATAGTTCAGCCATGCCCATCCAGTCAAATTCTTTATGTTCAGAGAACCCAGGACCATGTTATCCAATGCGTCCTTTATTTTAAGACAATGAGATGTGATTGGAGAGAGAGAGAGATGGTGATTATTATTATTATTATTATTATTATTATGAAGCTGGCAAAATCGTTAGCACACCTAGCAAATTGCTTTGCAACATTTCATCCATCTTTATATTCTAAATCCAAATTCTGCCGAGCTCAGCTTTGACTTTCATCCTTTTGGGGGTCTTGCCCATGGCTCCATTCTGAGTTTTGCTGGCCTTGTGCCAAAATTTGCAATCATTATTACCTCTGCCGTATCAAAGGCACAGGTATTGTTTTCAGTCTTGTTTGTTTGTCTGTGGACAAGATTTCTCAAGAACCACTTTTGGATAAAACTTTCAAGGATGTTTGGCCTTGTGAATAGCACGAACTGATTAGATTTTGAGATCGATCTGGTACCGGACAAGGGTTCTGGATTATTTCTCTGTTTTTTTTTACTTAATTTTTGAGAGCGGTTGGGTTCATTTTCAGTATTCTTGTCTGTGAGAGAATTCGAGTTTATTTCAGATATTCTCATTTTAAAAATCATCTCCGGCTAATCATTGAGAGGATGCTGGTGGAGGTTTGCACTCTCTGAGTGCTCTTGTTATTATTATTATTATTATTATTATTATTATTATTTATTATTACCTTTAGGTACTTTGAGAAACAGTTTGCCATTGCCGAAGAGGTAAAGTTACCAATGTTTCTACATTCCAGAAACTGTTCTGATGATTTTTTGGACATCATAAAAAGAAACAAACACCGCATTACAGGAGCAGTGGTAAGTTGAACCAGAACAATTCCTGTTTCTTCTAACTCACTCTCAATGACTCTTTGACTCAAACTTCTGATCCTTAATACACTCAAAACCTTGGATTGCCACTGCATTATTATAATCATAGTAATATCCAATTTTCCATGCTTGCATAGGTCAAACAAAATTTGTTGAGCCAGATTTTCTACGGCCTGATGTCCTTCCTGTCAGCAAACTTCACTTGTTCCTTAATAAGGTAATATTTCTCCCTAGCTGGACATGTATTTCTGGGAGACTTAGCAATGAACGATACCTTATATGACAAGGACACGTGATTACAAGTATTATGTGATACAATATGGTTGGCTTTATGTCATCTTGTCTTGCATATTTTGAGAAAGTAGTCTGCCATGAACCTTTCTATCTCTCTGTTGACCATGGTATTTATAGCAGCCGTGGCAGCTAGAAGGACAGACATACTGCAGCAGAGATTGTGCCTAAATAGGTCAGCTCCTGTCCATTCGAATTTTGCCTGACATGGCTGAGGTCGTAGGTCAAAAGGAGAGTTATACACTTTTTCCCATAACAAGGCCATAGTCAAATGACTGAAACAAGCAAAAGAATAAAATATATATATATGTGTATACATGTGGTTGTGTATCTCTCTATCTATCTATCTGTGTGTGTGTGCATATATATATATGTGAAATATTTTATATAGTCACCAGGCCATGTGTATATGTCTGCATCTATGCATGTATGTGTACATGTGTATATTTTCACCATTTAACCATTTTTTTAGGTTCATTCTTTCACAGGAAGCAAAGAAGAAGCTGCAGCTTTGATAGAAGAAGGTCTTTATATTGGCATCAATGGATGGTAAGTGGCATTTACCAACTGTTTGTTGGATTATTACTTACTTTTTTTTTTTTCCACGTACTTCTTCCTTCTTTCAATTTTGGCCAGGGTATTATGGCCAAGAGATGAGTTTCAAAGTGTTCTAGTTCCTTGTCTGGTTGAGAATTTCCCAGATCTAAGACAGAATTGTTCAGACTTTGCTCTGTCAAATAAAAAAAGCTTTCCACTTCATAGTCTTTTTAATAGCTTTTCTCATGCATCTGAAACCAATCAGTAAATTCAGCTGAAATGAATTTGTAGAACTGTAATGCATAAGTATTAACGTACTCATTCATTTGGTGAATATATGAGTGCTTGTTTTTCTGACTTATAGATTCTTGGACTACTACTATCATCACCATCATCATTAAACATGTGTTGTTTATGCTGGCATGGGTTGGACGGTTTGACCAGGGCTGGCAAGCTGAGGTGCTGCATCAGACTCCAGTCTGATTTGGCAGGGTTTCTATGGCTGGATGCCCTTCATAATGCCAACTACTCCAAGAGTGTAACTACACATACATACATACATATATATATAGTCAATCCAAACAAGAACAAGCAAGAAAAAAAAATGCAAGGATGTGGTACACATAATTGTGTTATTGGATGCTCAGGAAAGAAAAGAAAGAGGATTTCATGTTTCGAGCAGAGCTCTTCATCAGAAATATAGAAGAAGTCCAAAGAAGGGGAGACGGAGAAAGAAAATCGCCAACGATACACACATGGTCACATATAAGGTGCACGTGTGACTGTGTGGTAAAAAGTTTGCTTTCCAATCACAGCACAGCCGTAATAGATATTATATCTCCAGACGAATGCAGCAGTGAATTTGCTTTTTTACAACGTACTTACATTAAGTGAGGGTGTGTGATCTAGTGGTAAGGCTGTTTCACTCATGATCGCTATGTCGTGGGTTCAATTCCCTGCCTGGGTGGCACGTTGTGTTCTTCAGCAAAACACTTCATTCCACCAGTCCCCTTTCGATCAGGGAGGAATGTTGGCCTGCTCGCCAACCCCCAGCGCTGTGGTGTCATTTGAAGGCGAAAACAATGCAAAAACGCATTGTGACCGGCGATGTGTAACAACATCTGATAGTCTGGTCGGTCACGTGATCACGTGACTTACATTCAGTACAGTACACTGATAGCTATACAATATAATATAATTTATATATCTTTTAAATTCAAAGTTCTTTGAAGACCCAAGAAAATATTGATGCCATGTGTTCCATACCACTGGAAAGAATGATGATAGAAACAGGTAAGAAATGAGATATTTATTAACATTTAGTATTTTCTTCGTCAATATCAGAGTTTGTATAAGTTCCGTCACGATGAATGAAAGTAGTCAGACCGTATTTCGGTAGGGGAAGTAATCAACGATGATAAGCTATATGGTAGACACCACTATATTACGTCTCTTACACAAATTGGATTGTAAAACGAAAATAAATCCAAGCAAACGGTTGAACGCGCGTCTGGCATTACTGGGGGAAATGGCGAGGGGTTGGAAATCGTAGCAAATCAAGCTCAGAGATGCCTTACCAGTTTGCACTTTGGGGAAAAGGCGGGGGAATGAGAACTTTATCGACTCCACATAATGAAACGGAACCTGAGCTGAAGGAATGGATTTCCCAACTTCATTCCAGTGACTATAATTGTGCGTCTGATTAGCTCAGTGGTTTAAGGGGTTGGACTCGTGATTGTAAGATTGTGGGTTCGATTTCTGGACGAGGCAATGCAATGTGTCCTTGAGCAAAATATTTCATTTTATATTCCGTGTCCACTTAGCTATTAAAACTGAATAATCCTACAAGAGATTGGCATCCCATCCAGGGAGGAAAATAATACGCCAGAGAAACGCTCCCTACTGAGTTATGGGGACTAACCATTTTGTCAAACAAGGTGGCATAAATAATGATAGTGTTCCCGCATGGTTACAGATACTGATTTGAAACTAGTTTAAATAAAAAATAATTATAAGCTCAAGTTATTGACTTCTTTTCTATTTTTCTAAAATCATATCTAGATGCTCCATGGTGTGAGATTCGGCCGACCCATGCTGGAGCAAAATTCATTAAGACAACTTTCCCAACAAAGAAGAAAGAGAAATGGGAGAAAGGATTTTGTGTGAAAAGTCGAAATGAACCTGCAAATATTATGTAAGTAACTTGTATAGGTAGAGAGAAAGTTTTAAATTTTTCCAAGGCAAGGAAATAGAATCAAATATTAACATTCAAGAATTTGTTGAGTGCTCCAGCATCAGCTGACAAATTCTTGAATGCAATGTTTCAAATATTTTATTTTATTCCATTCCATTTCATCAGTAGAACATTAACAATTTGGCAATAGCCTCACCCAAAACTAGTAAAAGAGCAATTTTTTAGAATTATGTGCTGATGCCATGTATAAAGTACCCAGTAAACTCTGAAGTGGTCACTGTTTGGAAGGGCATCCAGCTGTAGAAACGAAGCCAAAACAGCTCCGTTAAATATGATGATGAGCAACTGAATGATTCAATTTGCCGTATTTGTTCTCCATTAAATTATTAACACAAGACTTAATTTTGTTTCTTATATTTTCAAAATTCCACTTTTCTCATTTCAGCCAAGTTCTTGAAGTGGTAACAACAGCTCGGTCCGAAGACATTAACACTGTTGCAGAAACAGTTTATAGGAATACAATGGAAATGTTCTTCAAAGAATCCTGATTACATGAACCACTCTCTCTATTTTATATATATATAAAACGTACAGTTTAATCCTTGCTTAGGACTGTGATCAGCAAGTTGAGAAGACCGAATGGGAAACAAACTAGATTGAATTGGACTAAATGTGACCAAGAAATGTTTCCACATCCAGTTTATTATAACCTAAACCATTGTCTTTTGCTGAAAAATAAATTCTGTTGATGTTTTCAGTTGTTTCTTTTCTGTCCACTTTAATCCGTTCATTACCATATTTCTGTTGGAATACACTGCTTTTGTTTCAAAAGTGCCAATCTCGAATTGTGGAAGGGGTATACCCTGGAAGAAGTGGTGAGAAAGGATCTTCAGATGCTGGGCCTCGCAGAGAGGAGATGACAAAGGACCAAGATTTCGGGCGGTTTGCTGTGTTTGAGAAGATACGCCAAGCTAAGTAAAATTGGCTTGGTTTCCATGGCCAGATGCCCTTTCTAACACCACCACTTTACAGTGTGCTGGGTGCTTTTAACATGGCACCATCATGTAAAAGTGGATGGTAAAGATTCTCTGGGAGGAACCAAACTCAGCTCTGTGAAGGTACAAACTAACAGATACACTCTACAATTACAGAGTGTTGTCACTTCTTACACTAACGAACACAACCATATCTCACGGCACCTATTTTGAGCTAGGTGGACTAATAAGACCTACTGCTGTCTTGTCTACTCAGAAGTTTGTTTATTGATTCAACCATCGCTGACCCTTACTTTAACCCAAGTTCATCTTTAAAAAAAGGAAAAAAAAAAAAAAGAAGTCACATTTCATCAACAGTAGAAGACAGAAACATTGCACAGCAAAAATACACCAAAAGCTGTGAAAGAAGAATAAGAGAAAACTGGTTAATAGGAGCTTTTTTATTTATTTTTTTATTCAAACAAGTACTTTTGTCTCCTTTCTTTTTAGTTTTAGTTGTTTGTTTTTGCGTTATTTAATAGTCTTAACAAATTTTTAAAAATTAAAATCCTCCTCCAATTCCAGCCGATTCTCAAGTTGTTGCTGTAGAAGATTCCAGGTACTTGCTACACCACTGGACAAAAGTCAGTGTAACGTGCTGGATGTCCCCCAATGCTTTTGATAAAGTTTCCTGGATATGCTTCACAGAGAAATCACCCCTGGAATGTTAAAAATAAAAAATTAAAACAAAAACAAATTATCAATGAATTAATTGCTAAGATTTTCAGCATTGGTTATATAACCCCTTTTATCATTTTAATGACCATCTCAAATTAAGATGTGCCTTGTAAGAAACATATATACTAGTTGTCTGTGTCACACACACACATTCAAGTCCAAAGAATTAAAAAAAAAGATATGATAATCACAAGTAGAATTTGACCACAGATCTGCTGGAGAATAGGGTTCACTTTATGTAAACAAACAATTCTCTGAAACAAAAAGGTTTGAAAAGTTGGTCATTTTGAGCCACTTACTCTGCGATACGTGTTGAGAGGAATGTGTAGAAACTTTGGCTGAAATATGTGAGATGTTGCCATAACCAGAGGCAGTAGTCTTGGAGAAAAGAGAGAGATAACCAGAAGAAATCTATCAGTTGGTCCCAGAACTCTGGTGATGCATTGTACAGCTGAAATGAGACAAAAGGAATGAAGAAATGTTACAAATAAAATAATATCTAAGAAAGAAAAAAATCTTCTCAAATGATAAACATGACAAAAGTGAATTTATTTTCTAGAAAGCATTTTATCTAAAACCAAACACAGAACTATAGGTTACCCCCACTTAGTAATGCTTTCATTGCTGTATTTCTGTTGAAACTCACTGCTTTTGTTTAAGATTTTTTCTTAAATAATGAAGAATTTAATTTTAAAAATTCAATCATTAAGCTGGAGTATGGAACATTAACATGGAAACAAGAAATTTGTATCATAGAACGAATGGTGGTTTCAAGCAGGTTGGTCACAAAGCAGTTCAGTGCACCCAGTATCACTCCTACATATCATCCTGTATGGGTTTTCTACCCAACAAAAGGTAGAACTTCTCATAGCCACCCTAACACTGGAGGTTAAACTTTATAAATCAGCCCTAACTAAATGTCTTCCTTAACCAATTGACCCAAACTTACAGACAATGAAAGCAAACAAGAGACAGGCAAACAAAAGAGAGAGAGAAAGTAAGAACTGAATAACTGGTAAAGCAAACTGACTTACCCATTCCTTGCCTTCTAATAATTTTACATGCAACCAATGTCTTTGAGAGGCTGTGGCATCAACAACATAGAAACTAAATTCCTTCGTCTTCATCCATGCTGTCAATAAGTAGGGTCTCAGTGTTTTTTCAGCAACATTGTAATATTTTATGGAATTTTCTTTAAGAAACCTATAATAATAATAATAATAAGGCCTGAAATTTTGAGGAGGGACGAAGCTAGTCAATCACATCAAAACCCTGTGCTCAAATATTGTCAGCTTTCTACCTTAATAATAAGTAGCAAACAATATACTTACACTCGAGTTTTGAAAGAGTAGAACTCTATTCGCTGCCATGTATGGAGTGTAGCATCTAAAACACCAAACCTATCTAGAAACTGCACTGTCTGTGAACCTACATAAAAGAAGAAAGATAGTAAAATGTCGAAATATGTTAGAGCAGAGAAGTCCTGCTCTAATAAGAGGAGCAGTTTTTATACTTTCAACAGCATCTTTACATATAGGACAAGATGGTCATGGCTGGAATCAGCACCTTTAAATCATCTGCTTGAACAATGTGGAGTGTTTTGTGCACGAAGTAAAACTAAAAAAGAAACAATGAAATCTTGTAGGCCTTACCTCTGAAACTGCCACCAAGGTAAACATCAATGAAAAACAACGATACCAGACAAGATATGATGAGTAAAACCACATGGGACCAAGGAAACTGGGGCTGCGTCATTTTCTGCAACAAATCCTGTAGAAAAGAAGATTCACAGATTCCATAGAATCTATATCATCATTATCATTTAATGTCTACGTTCCATGTTAACACAGATTGGACAAGTTGACAGGATTCAATAGGTCCAACGACCTCATTGTACTCCACTATACACACATACATATACACTCCTACATGCATATCACACATACACAGTGTAATAGGCTGGCATTGGGCCCTCCTACAAAACCCATCCTAACATCCCCTCCCTTCTGCTTTTTCGATAACCCCTGTCACTAAACCCAATCTGTTCTATTGCATGTAATGCCCAACCACCCAATTAGAGACTTTCTCCCCCCCCCCCATGTATGTGTGTGTATATATATATATATATATATATATATACATATACATACACACACACATACATACGAGGGTGAGTTGAAAAGCTGATAAGCAGACTATGAAGGAGTGATGCTAGAGCTGTGAAATCTTGCATGCAAGAATTCCAACCCTTCTTATTAACAACTGCATTGTTTCTTTCCGGGTAAATTCACTGCAACACCAAGAGAATGTCTTGGTTGGCCTTTAAACTTTTCAGCCAATTCTTGCATATACATATATACACCTATAAGACAAACACGTAGCTTATATTGTTCCCCCGTGACCTCTTGCAATTTGAATCAGATTAAATCAGTGATAAATATATAAATATATTGAATAATTTGTGTCTGCACACCATGTACATAATACATACCTTGCATATGGACAAACACGGGTCTTTGGAACCCTTCACTGATAATTCCATATTAGTCACAGAAAAGGAATGAAGAGTATCGTATAGGAGTTTCTGATTCACCTCTTTTGATATTCTTTTCCAATTCTCAAACAAATAAGTCATCAGAATTCTAGAGAAAGAACAAGAAAAATTTTTTAAAATAAATAAATAAGAGAAATTAATCATCATTCTTAAATCTATGTTACATTATGATTTTAGATAGCATTAGGCCCCTGTTTAAGGGTGAAACTATTTTTGCTTGCAATCTTTTGTTTCAGTCATTAGACTGAGGCCATGCTGGGGCACCACCTTGATAAATTTTAGTTGAACCAGTTGGCCCCACCACTACTTTCTAAGCCTGGCACTGATTTTATCAGTCTTTTGCCAAACCGCTAAGTTACAGGGATGTAAACATGCCAACACAGAACTATGGTTAAGCACTGTGACTCCAGTACTCAGAACAAGTCCAGTACACTAGACTGCTATCACGTTTCTGCCAGTGACATTCAAGACAAGCCAACAAGAGAGCTTCTAATACAATTACTTGACCAGCTAGAAATAGCAGACAAATCTCCCTCAACTTACACATGAACATCTTACAAATGAAAGGCAGTACTGGGGATAAACAACAACAAGAACAAATCCAAAATGGCGAAGGAAAGGTTAATAAATATGCAAACAAAAACAACAATGACAACAACATACCCTGACTGTTTTAGGTGCTTTGGATACATTTGCTGCCAGAGACTAAAACAATGGTCATCTTTCAAGAGGCACTTCACCAAACTGGTCAGTAACTACAACATCAACAGCACAAAACATCTGAGAATATACTTATGGATTTGATTGGCATTTAGTTATTATATATACACAGAGGTAAATACAGGTAGATACACACACACATATGCTAGACTAAATATTTAGTCTAGTTTTCTTCAAATACAAGAAAGTAAGATAAATTGTTTTATATTTTATAAAGCTTACCTCTGTTTTCAAGGCTTGAGAGCATGTGGAATTCAACCTGGTGAGGTAGGATGGGAAAAAAGATCGTAACGTTTTTTCTGGATTTGGTCCATATGTAATAACCTTAAGAAAAAAAAATATACAACAATTACAATAAATAAATAAAGCACTTTTGAACAGAATATAAACAATGGGAAAAGAACAAGAAAATCAAGAAGTATTTAAATAATCTGATAGGAGAAATAAAAATGGAATGAAGGGAATATGAGATGGACAGACAGACAACACAAAAGGTTAAAACAGGTAGACAAAAATTTGAAAAGGGACAGATGCAATGCATACAGACAGACATTATGAACAGTGAATTTAATGCTGAAAAAAAAAAAAAGGAAAAAAAAAAAGAAGACTGATGTTTCTCAAAGTAGAATAAAGATAAAAGAAACATGTACTGGGTCCCTTTTTTCCCCCCTGCCACCAGCATTAGTGAGGATGTCATACTACTTGCAAGACTAAGAGCCCCAAGAAAGGTAGCCTTATGCTAGGGGATGATGGGTTAAAATATGACAAAGGATTAGAGCAGAACAGGTCTCTTGCAGTTGAGGGGCTACATGGCTACTCACATTTTAGAAGAGAAGGTGAGGTGGGGATGATCAGGTGGAGTGGGAAGATATAGAATAGTGGTGGTAAGTTGTCTGTGTGGACCTTGAAGCAGAAAAGGAGGGTACAATCAAGAAAGATTGGAAGTGCCCAGTGACCAATGGTGTGTAACAACATCTGAGAGTCTGATTGATATAGGTGATACAGGTGACGTATCTTATCAAGCCTTCCTCCATAAAACTGAACATCAAAGTTTGAATTAGCTAAGATTTGAATCTAAAAACAAAATATTTTAACCCTACAAAGAATTTCAAGGGAAACCCTGACAAGACAAAGGTAAAATAAAAAAAAAGGTATTTACCTTCAATTTTGCATTTAACACTTTTAATTTTTTCCGTAAATCATTTTGTATATTGATGTTAGTGTTATATATCAAATCAAGGATGTAGAAATATTCCTTTACAGAAATTACTCCGTATGCAGAAGACACATTCTTGTGAATACTGAAAAAATATAAATTCATATTGTAGTATGGATTAAAAAATCAAATATGAATATATTTATTTCAATAACAAAGATTTTTCGAATAACATGAAATAAAAAGATTACAACATTCTCCAATCTTTCAAAAAAAGTTTGGCCCTCCATGTGAAGGAAATGTTGGTATCCTTTCCTTGAAAATCAGATTTGTTTTAACATCCATTTTTCCATGCTTGCAGTCAGACAGACAGAATTTGTTGTGGCCAGATGCCATTCCTGGGCCTACCTCTTCCACAGGCTCCCTCCAGAAAAATATATGAATATATGTTAGGTGAACTTAGCTAAAATTTGGGGGAAAAAATTGTGAAATCTGAATGTATACCTGAATAACATCTCTAAGTAGTCTACGGGATATGATGCCACTGTTATTGTACGAAATCCCAACGATGAAATCATAAGTTCCATCCAAACTGAAAACAAAATAAAAAAAAAGCATTTAATGTGTGTCGTGTATGTGTGCATATGTACATACATTTTTTATCTTTTACTTGTTTCAGTCATTAGACTGCGGCCATGCTGGGGCATACATTTTTATTTCATATTTATTTGTTAGTGGAGACAGTTAACACCTCTCAATCAGTCTCTTTTTAGGCTGCGACAGATTTTGTTTGGGAATTTTGTCCTTCTAGAACAGAGAACATCACACATTTTGCTGGCTGGTGGATTGGAGCAATGTGAAATAAAGTGTCTTGCTCAAGAACACAACTGAATTTAGAACAAAGGACCACAAGGTATTTTGTTTAACACACTACTGTTTCTAGCAAAAGCTGGACTATATACAGGTAAATGTTACTAAGATAGGATTTTAAAGGATTTCTTTCCTCAGTTACATGATGCCCACATGCACAAGAACAAACAACTCAATACGTGTAGATACATACCTGCACACATGTACTCTTATCTCAATGCATGTAGACACACCTGCACATACACCTCACAAGGTGAACACTCACCTGCACACATGTAGACTAACCTCAGTGCGTGTAGACAGGCACACGCGCACCCAAAATTAAACAAAAATATTTAATTTAATGTCAAACTAAAAAGTTAACGGAAAAATATGAACTTACTTCTCAAGCCTGTAGAAAGGTCCTTAAAACCAGCTTGCCCTAAAGCCCAAAGGATAGCAGAGCAACGCAAAGGGCGATTTTGGTGACTTTTTAAAAGTTCCATGTACTGTTTGATAGAGAAATGGGAGGAAGAGTCAAACGAAGGAAGTATTTTCCAATACGAAAAAAAATAAAAAGTTACATTTTCTTTTTTTTCAATTAAAAAATACACCAAATAACGAGATTAAATAGAAAAGTTGATTAAATGGAACTGTCTGTTACTGGTAGAAACTTAGATGACAGAGAGAACAGTAGTTCCCAAAGTAACATTCAATAAACGTATTTTTCCAAGGGTTAGAGAGGTACATATTCAAGGCAGGAACTATTTTTACTTTTAAAGCTGGATGCTCTTCCAGTTGCCAAATTTTACTTGGTTTTCAAGTAAAGGAATTTTAATTCTAAAGGAATTTGAAAATAGAGAGAGCAGATGAATTTGCTGATAGAAAATATCAACAAATGGCACTTGTTGCAGCCAAGCCAGAATCAGTTACTTCACTGCTTACAGCTCAGCTTCAAATAATGACTTCACTGTCTGCAACACAGCTTCATTACTATGGCAACAGTCCGGATACTTATTGATCACGCGCACACACACACACATATGATTGTCACCAGGATGAGGGAGTCAACATATATTCTTTAAGAGCCAAAACTTAAATATCAAATTTTAGATTTAAATTTTAATTCACTTGATGAAAATGGTTTTTTTCATGATGCAAATGATTTGTTTATCAAAAAAAAAAAAGCCCACACTTGAAACAGCTGTAGTGAACATGTGATCTTTCTTGTACAACATATTGTTATGGTCACCCTTACCTGTGGAAGTTTGGAGATGACTAGATCTGGTTCTTCTCGAGCCAATAACTGAATAAATATACGATAACCATAAGTTGGTAGACCTGCAAATGAAAGAAATCACGGATTAGACAGACAGCAAATTGTGATCTGATAAAAGTTGGAAGGAAAAAAAAGACAAATGGTTTATTGAGTCAATCCAACAATCTGAAGTTTAAGTGGCCATCCATTTGAGGCACTACTCTATGTTATCCATACTAAATTTATTTTACTTTCACACACTCACCATGTATATAAAATGTTATATGTTTGGGTGTTGAAATGGGAGAAAAAATATTGAAGCAGAGAGTCCATTCATTCAGTTGAAGTTTCCGATTCACTCTGCCCACAACTCAGAGTTTCTCCAACTGTGTCCTGGCAATTCAACTTGACTGTCAGTCTAGATGGAGTGTGCTGTTAGATGCTTGAGTAGGGAAAATACATGACTTACCTTTTGCCGATTCATTCAACATACTGTTAATGGAATGCCGGAAAATCAGTTCACGCTGGACGGCAGGACTGCGACGTAAGGTTAATAGAAGAAACTTTTTCACATCACTTCTAAGCACACAGAGGGGGAAATCTGCCAAAAAAACATTTAAAAGATAACGGTCAGAAATACTTGAAGATCTAGTTCATCCAGGGTACTTAACTGGTGCCTATCTTATCGAAGTTGGAAGTGTGAAAGATAATACATCAGGATTGGCAGGGTTTCAACTTAAAATCAGATCAAATATATCTTGTGAGAGATGGATTCCACTTCCCTAACCATAGTAATAATTATTTTTAATTTTGGCAAAAGGCCATCAATTTTGAGGGAAGTGATTTAGTCAATAACATCCAACCCAGTACTTCACTCGTACTTTATTTTATTAGCCCTGAAAAGATGAAGGTGATATTCAAACTCACAATGTACAGATCTAGAAGAAATACTACAAGGCAATTTTTGCAAAAACTAACAATTCTATCAGTTCACCATCCAAACAACAATAATAATGGTTTCAAATTTTGCCACAAGGACAGCCATTTTGGGGTAGGGGATGAGTTGATTACATCAACCCCAGCGTTTCACTGGTACTTAATTTATCGACCCAGAAGGATGAAAAGCAAAGTCAACCTTGGCGGAATTTGAACTCAGAATGTAGAAATGGGTGAAATACCACAAAGCGTTTTGTCCAGCGTGCTAACGGTTCTGCCAGCCTGCCACAACAACAACAACAACAACAATAATAATCTTTTCTACTCAAGGCACAAGGCCTGAAATTTTGGGGGAGGGTGCAGGTCGATTAAATCAACCTCAGTATGCAACTGGTACTTAATTTATTGACCTTGAAAGGATGAAAGGCAAAGTTGACCTCGGCGGAATTTGAACTCAGAACATAAAGACAGAGGAAGTACTGCTAGCATTTCGCCCAGCGTGTTAACGATTCTGCCAGCTCGCTGCCGTGATTAATAATAAGATTAGTAAGAATCCCATTGAAATAAAGGTTCACCTTTTGGTTTATCTTTGAAAACTGGATCTTTTTCTGGAAATTTTTCAAACTGAACATTTAGGTAAGATGAGAGATCCTTTAACCAAACTTCTGGGTTGTCTGGGAACGTTGTCTGGTCTTTTATAAGAATCTGCTCAAGTGTAGCTTTGTCAATCTTTAATATGAAAATAGAGAAATTATAAAATGCTTTTAAATAAGAAAAAGAAATATCAAAATTAAAAATTCTTACAAATCAAAGTCAACAACCATTCTTGTATATCGTTAATTAGTGTTAGCATATTTAACAAAGTGAACATCAAAAAGCTAATTAAAAGAACACAAGCTCAATAACTAATACTATTTTATTCAATTTACCAAATATGAAAGACAACTCTAGTTATAAAAATGCTATAATTTCTAAATCTCTCTTACGGAGAGATACAGCAGCAGTACTGATTATCAATATTTATTGCCAAACTAACGTGGCAGTCCATAGAAATAGAAAGAATGCTGCTGTTAATTAGCTCTTAGAGGTGATTGCCTCTAGTTAGCTATATGACACATGAACCTGCGTCCATAAACCTTCAAACAGGGAAGGTCATCAACTTCCCTTTGCTGGCTTGGCATCCACAGACTGGTTTCGGGGTAGTTGCCCCCTTATCAATGTGGAGCAGCCGAGTCCATCAGGGATTGCTGATGACCTTTGTTCGAAGGTTTTATTTGTTTATATATTCAGTGAAACACTTTCAAGTGACCCCTCATCACCTGGCAAAAAGTCACTCCCCCTCCCCTCAGCCAAAGAGATCTTGCTTTGCATATTACTTGGCAATCACCTTAGGGCTGGTTTCACCCAAAAACCACTCAGTACACTCTGTAAGGTGGTAGGCATTAGAGAGAGCATCTAACCACAGACACCATGCCAAAGCAGACCCTAGAGTGTGCTGCGCTCCTCTGGTTTGCCATCTCTTGTCAAACCATCCAAACCCATGCCGACATGGAAAATGGACATAAAATGATGGGGATACAACCCAGAGTGAGAGGGCATGTCTTACCTGGTTAATAGCATCTTCAACACTCGTTTTCTTCTTTTCTTTCACTTCTAATTCTGTTTTTTTCTTCTTTGCATTCCCATTTTTCTTGTTGTCGTTCACCTTGGGTTTCACATTGTTTGCCATCTTGCTGTTGTTAGTTTTATTATTGTTGTTGTTGTTGGTGATGTTATTGTTGGCTGCTGCCTTTGACTTTTTACTGGCCCAAAATGCTTCAAATATGGTGCTATCACTGGCTGAGTTTTCTAAAAAAAAAAAGAAAAACGAAAAGAAATATAAAATAAGCACAGAAGTAGCTGTGTGGTAAGTAGCTTGCTTCCCAACCATGTGGTTCTGAGTTCAGTCCAACGGTGTGGCACCTTAGGCAAGTATCTTCTACTATAGCCTCAGGCCAACCAAAGACTTGTGAGTGGATTTGGTAGATGGAAACTGAAAGAAGCCTATCGTGTGTGTGTGTGTGTGTATGTGTGTATATATATATATATATATATATATATATATATATATAAGCATAGAAATATGTCATGTTTTGTATTAAAAAATAATCTACAGATGTGTTCCAATTTGTTTGTTTGTTGATCAAAAGTTTTCTCCATTTTCTGATTATTTAAATTTTAAAAAACTTTTAATGTGCACAAATAAGGAGACCCTGCACAATTGAAACCTGATCTTTTTTCAGACAATCACACTCTGCACACTTCACTTCCAAGAACTGCTATAAACAATGGAAATAAGCAAGAGCAGTATAACTTGGTGTGCATGTGTGACAGAGTTCAAGGTCAGTCTCTGCCAAGTGGGGCTTCACTGTGTATTTTAGCTACCTTATCATAGCAACAGTACCATAACTTTTTGATCAAACCTCATATAACTTCTTACACTAATATATTTTATATTTATATATATATATATATATATATACATATACACACACACATACATATACACACACACATACACAACCAATATAAATGCTGGTTGAGTTGACTTCAGTCATTCTTTACATCAATATGGAAGAGAGGGAGAGGATAAGAGATACAAAGAGAGTTTGAGTGCAGAATTACCTGAACAAACAAAAAAAAACAATAAGAATTAGTATATTTTGATCTCTTTATGGTAAATACACAAATATGTCAACCTCTAATTTTGATCTTAATATTCTTGTGTTAAATTTCTTGCATGGATTGGCATAAACTGTATCTTAGATTTAGGTCTGTCATGAACTAAAGAATTACTCGTACCAGACACAATGACTTGCAACCTTCAGTTTTGTCTCCTTAGATTCAGAGCTTGCATAAACTTGTAACTATTTTCTGTTGGTGTTCATTGATATATTACAAAAAAAAACCTAATTAAGACGTGGTGGTCTCGTTAAAATGTCTTTTGTTTGAATGCTGGAATGTCAAGAGCTTGTCTCCTCCGTAGGTGTGTGTGATGTTTAACTTTTAATATTCACTTTTGATGTTACAGGAAACAAAAATAGTTTGGTGTGGAATTTTTCTCAGAATGAAAAACTGAACTCTCCAGGGTTATTTGAAATATGTGTATGAAATTCCTGTCAAATTCCACTCGGTTGTCATAGGAACAAGGGAATTCCAGTTGTGACGACCACATATTTTCACAAAGACTTTAGTGTGTCTCGAATTAAAAGTTTATCATCACGTGGAATGAATTACTTTGCCATGGGGGACAGGACTCTTCTGAACTGAACAGATTGTTGTTTGGGGAGGAAAAGATTCCGACCAAAATGTTAAACTTCTGCTCACAGTAAAATAATTAATGATAATAATAATAATAGCTTCTACTAAAGACACAAGACCTGAAATTTTGGGGGAGGGGACTAGTCAATTACATCAACCCTAGCACATAACTGGTACTTAATTTACTGACCCCCAAAAGGATAAAAGGCAAGAGCTTGGCAGAATTTGAACCCAGAATGTAAAGATGAACGAAATATTGCTAAACATTTTGCCAGGTGTGGTAAAGATTCTGTCAGCTCATCACATAACACAATTTTGGCACAAGGCCAGCAATTTTAGGGGAGGGGTAAGTTGATTACATCAATTCCAGTGTCCAGCTGGTACTTATTGTATTGACCCTGAAAGGATGAACAACATAGTTGACCTTGGCAGTGTTTGAACTAAGAACATAAAGAGCAGGAAGAAATGGCAGTAGGCATTTTGTTCAACACACTGACAATTTTGCCAGCTGACTACCTTAATGAGAACATTCCACCCAGGTGAGCTCGAGAAAACAGATGCAAAACAGTAAAAATACAGAGATGATGATGATGATGATGATGATGATAGGATTTGGGATGGAGAAGGTGGTAGAGAAGGGAAGGGTGAGGTGGGACAGAATTAAACCCAAAATAAGAGGATTTCTAAGAGGATTGTAGAAAATTATCCGGCAAATGCTTTTATCAATTCTGTTGGTGTGTTGCTAAAGCAGAGAGGGCCTTCTGTGTTAAAAACAGTTTTTAAAACAAAACTTAGTTCTTGTTTAAATTTAATGACAATTACTAATAATTTGGCACAAGTTTAGAAATTTGAGGTGAAGAAGTACATTTTGGTGACACAACTAGTTTCAGGATGAATACCACAGCACAACATAAAAGGGGGTCACAGTGCTGTATTTTTTAGCATTTGACTAGTACTTTATTTCATCAACCCTGAAAGGATAAAAGATAAAGATGACCTCAGCAGAATTTGAACTCAAAACAATGACCTGAAAGAAATGCTGTGCACCAGCATGGCCACAGATCTGAGCTGAAACCATAGAAAAAAAAAGAAAAAAAAAGAAAGTATTTTGTCCGATGTACCAACAGTTCTGTCAGCTTACCTTTCTATTATAAGCACGGGACCTGAAATTTGTGGGGAAGGGGCTAGCTGATTTCATTGATCTCAGAACTTGACTGATACTTATTTTAGCACCCCTGGATGAAAGGCAAAGTCAACCTTGGCAAAATTTGAACTCAGAACATAAGGCTGCAAAAAATGCCATTTAGCATTTTGTTTGGCAAGCTGGCAACTCTGCCAGCTCACTGCCCTTTTAAGAAGAAGAATAATTCTTTCTTCTATAGACACAAGGCCCGAGATTCTGAAGACAGGGGCTAATCAATTACATTAACCCCAGTGCTTGACTGGTACTTACTTCATCGGCCACAAAAGGATAACAAGCAAAGTTGACCTTGGTGGGATTTGAACTCAATAATGATATATAATAATTTAAGGAGGTGTTGAATACTGTAGTCCAAGATACACTATTCCTGACACGAAAAAGACCGGATGATCACGGAGGTAGAACTGTTGGTTATGGTTCTGCTCTAACAGACCTGACCGAGGATTAAACAAGAACGCTTTAATAACGATTTCGTTTTTTGATAATAATGATTAATTGATTTCTAATATTAGGCCAAGGCCACACATGTTTAGCAAAAGCAAGTCATTAAATGGATCCCATTTAATGACTCCATATTCAGTTGAACAACACGGAAGGACAAAAGCTGAAACAATCTGTGCAAGGTTTGAACTCGGACTACAGTCTACCACAAACTCCTTTTAAATTATGTCCTTTCCTTTAAAGTTGGGTAGGGTGTGATTTGAGGAGGATTTGCTCTCAATTTCTAGCAGATTGAATGTGAACACATTGAAGCCTTCCTGACAAACAGACAAGTATTTGTTTAACTTGCTTATGATTTCAAATGGCATTAGATACGTATAACTTAAGAGTTGGATTGTCATAGCTAAGCTGACTCATCTATATATATATGTGTGTGGACTTCAGGACCAGGCTGTGTGTTATGTTCTTGAGCAAGACACTTTATTTCTTGTTGCTCCAGTTCACTCAGCCGTAGAAATGGGTTGTGACGTCACTGGTGCCAAGCTGTATCGGCCTTTGCCTTTCCACATTGTGCCCAGAGTGGGAGTTTATCATTTTTGGAAGTCCCCCACCCACAGATATTTAAAATACTTATTTTCTGGTTCTCTAAACGCAAGTGATTACAAAGCAAAAACCCCAAGTTTAAAATAATGTATGGTTCAATTTCCATAGTTTTTTAAAATCAGCCAATTTAACGAAATTTACGTTTTTTTTTTTTTTTTTAGTATCATAGGATTGAACATATTTTCTTTCAAGAAAAAGATTTTTAACCTGTTTGAACTTAGAAGCATTTCTTATTGTCTTTCCGTCAAGCTACAGCCTAGAATGCAGAGGCCAACATAAATCTGAGAAATTTGAGAAAATAGGGGATGTATGAAAAATATCCAAATTTTGGTAAAACCCCCTCAAACTCAATTTTTTTTTAAATGGCAAATTTCGACATATTAAGGGCTAACATATTTGACATCCTCAACATTTTATGTAAACTGGAAAAAAGTCAGTTCAAAGGGGTTAGTAGCAAAATCTTAAGGCCAACCAGCACATAACCCTCTCTCAACACACATATAAGGAATCTAATAGTTTTATGACCTACTTGCTTGGTAGCAGGTCAAGAAGACACTCACAAGAGAGAGAGAGAGAGAGAGAGAGATAGAGGGTGGTGGGGTGAGATATAGATTTTGAAATTGGAGCATCAGGCCACAGGCCTAACTATATCAAGGTTCCGTAGTGTTGAGAGTGAATAATGAACAGACACAAAAGAAGTCTTAACAAAAGGCATAGTGTGTCAGCTAGAGTTAATTATTATTTACTGAGCAAGGGTAGTGGTAGAGGTGTATATAAGTACATGCCGGTGAATATTGGCATGTATATATATGTACAGTAGATGAGGTCTATGTAGGTGTGTGTGTGTATGGTATAAGATGTGTCTGTGTGTGTGAGGGTGCTGATACATATATATGTCGTGTATGAGGTCTGTGTGTGTGTGTGTGTACACAGTATAAGATGTGTGGGTAGATGTATGTATGTATGTAAAACGTGTGTACATGTCAATTGTGTAAGACTGTGTGCGTGTGTGTATGATATAAAATGTAAGGTATGTGTGGTGCAAGATGTATGCATCGTGTGTACATATATATGGTGTAAAATGCGCATATGTGTAAGTTTAAGATGTGCATGCACAGAAGATGCATATATATATATATAACTATACATACATGCACAAACAATATATATATATATATATATATATATATATACATACACACATTTGTATGTACAGCACAATGGTAAGGAGTATACATACAGTATGCATACACACACACACACACTGTGCATAGTGTAAGAGGAGCATATGCCACACATATACACACACACACATGTATTTTAACTCTACATTCAATATTCTACACACTCCCACAAATGCATTCACACCAACCAGTTCCAAAAGATAGGATGAAATAAAAGCATACAAGAAAGACTTATGCGTGTGACTCTTGCATGTGTGCATTTGTTTCTATAAAAGCTAATCAGTGATCTAATATAACTCACCTGGGTGGGCAGACAACGATTAATTAACAATCTTCACAAGAGCTGACAGATTAGTAAATGTTGAAAATTACTATTTTTCTCCCACCCCACCACTTCCTATCTTTTTTTTTTACATCATTAATCTGGGTAATATTGAGGTATTAGATTCGTCTGGTTGTCTAGATCAATAGTGTGTGTGTGTGTGAGAGAATGAAATTGTGTGTGCGTGTGTGAGAATGCATGTGTGTGTGTGGGAATGTGAGTGAGAATGAGCATGTGATAATGCATGTGTGAGCAAGAATGTGTGTGTGTGTGTGTGAGAATGTGTGTGTGTACATGAGAATGCGTGTGTGTTTGTGAGAATGCGTGTGAAAATGCATGTGACAATGTGTGCATGTGTGTGAGAATGCATGTGACAATGCGTGCATGTGAGGATGCATGTGAATGAGAATGCATGTGTGTGCATGTGAGAATGCACAAACGTATGTATGTGAGAATGCATGCATGTCTAGATAGATGTGTGCGGGTTTAGATTGATGTGCGTATGTGTATGCATATTTTCTGAGTGTTCACTTCTCAATTTAATTACAAGATTATTCATTAATTCATTTTAACGTCTGTTTTTCCATGCTAGTATGGGTTAGACAAATATGTCATTCATTTTACAGTTGGATGCCCTTCCTGTCACTAACCTTTACCCAATTTTTCAACTAAGGGACCTTTTATTTTACAAGATACACAAGGCACAAAAGCAATGGATGACTTGTTGAAAAGAGAACTGATAACAACATGACCACCATGTTGTTATCACAACTTCTGTAGAGCAAGATGGGCTTCTTTCAGTTTCCATCTACCAAATCCACTCTAAAGACTATGGTCACTACAGGACTTATAGAAGACATTTGCTTATATGCATAAATATAATACATATGTGTGTACACACGTATATACAAATACACACCACTGTGTGTGTGTGTGTGTGTGTGTGTGTGTGTGTGTGTGTGTGTGTGTAATATTTTTCACTAATGAGTATGCATCAATTAGTGTGCTGGTATGTTGAGTAAAGCACTAGCATAGTTTGGGCTACCTGATGTCATCTGCAGTCTGAGTATATTTCCTTTGGATCTACTTCAGGAATTCTGCAGTGTTAATTAAGATAATTAAGTAAACAGAAGATGGAATTGGTATAACTCTTTGTTTTGTACAATGATCATTTCAATCCATCTTGCAACTGTCCTAGGACATTAAGAAGGGCGTCCAAGCCATAGAAACCATGCTAAAGCAGTCACTGGTGTATGGTGCAGCCCTTCATCTCTGAAGATCCTGTTAAACCATCAAACCAATACCAGCATAGAACCCAAAACTCTGTGATTAGGAAACAAACCTCTTACTACAGAGCCATGCTCCATCTAGAGTGTTTGTATAATAATGGGGAACCACAACACAAAGTTATAACAGACAACTGAAGGTTCCTAGAAGTGGATTACCCTGTTCTTTATAAATTATGCCCTCAGTATATTTAACTAATTAAATTATTTACTGTGGTGGACTTAATTATAGCAATACAAACATCTCAGTACTTGACTGCATGTATATTATTTTAACCCAATAACAACCAAAGGCAAAATTAACAGACAATTGCTATAATAGTCACGAGGCCATACACTTTTAGGAATGGTATATAGTGTAGATTATAACAATCCCAGGTTTTTTCTCTTGACTTCAGCAGGATTTGAATTTGGAACATAAAAGGATATAACAACACAAAGGCATTTTCTTTGTCAATTTACTAATTCTACTAATGATCAGTCAAAATGGTTGCTAATTGAGGGGAAAGGCCCAGTTGATGATATTCAAAAATAATTACAAAAATAGCCACTACACAATCTTTTAGCATTCAGATTACTTCGTTAAATATAATGCTTATTTATTCTCATTGTTTTGAACTAATAATGTATTATCTTGTAGCTTCGAGATTTGGATAATGTGATTGTTTATTTCAAGAATGACATTGTAGGGCAGGTGTGAAAGGCTGTATCTGGCCAGTTTGAACATAAAATAGATAGAATATCTGGGCTGGATAGCCAGAAGGCTGTACCAGGCTCCAATCCGATCTGGCAAAGTTTCTACAGCTGGATGCCCTTCCTAACACCAACCACTCCTAGAGTGTAATGGGTGCTTTTTACGTGCCACCAGCACGAGGGCTAGTCAGGTGGTACTGGCATCAACCACGCTTGAATGGTGCTTTTTACATATCACCAGCATAGAAGCCAGTCAGGCACATGCCACCGACACAGAACCAGTCAGCCGGCACTGGTATCAACCACACTCGAATGGTGTTTTTAATGTGCCACTAGCACAGGACCAGTCAGGTGGTACTGTCATCGATCACTAGGTACAAAACTTGAAATTTGGGGGAGGGGGCTAGTCTATTACATTGAGTCCAGTGCATAACTGGTACATATTTCACCAACTCCAAAAAGATGAAAAACAAAGTCAACCTCAGCATTTTGTCTGGCATGTTAACGATTCTGCCAGCTTCATATAATACGGGTTTCAAATTTTGGCACAAGGCCAGCAATTTCGGGGGAGAGAGGAAGTAGATTACACTTACCCCAATGCTCAACTGGCACTTATTTTATCAATCCCAGAAGGATGAAAGATGAAGTTGATAATGATAGTGTAGTGAATTGGCAGACCTGTAGAGCAGTGAAGAAACTGCCTTGAAAATTTAGTTATGGAGCTTAAGGTTTCAAGTTCAAATCCAGCAAAGGTCAACTTTGCCAACAATTCTTTTAGGGTTGATAAAATCACTAGCATAGCTGGGGGGAGGTAGAGGAGGTCCGCACTTTTAATGGGGCACCACTTTTGGGTCTGCTGTAGGCAATGTGTTTTTTGTGGGGTCCGGGGACGGTAAACGGAAGGGCCACCCCGGGTGGCACACACTCTAGCTACGCTAGTGGATAAAATATATTACTAGCCATGGATGGTGGAAATCAAAAGTAAATAACAAAAAAAAATTTTTTTTAATTAAAAATTTGAAAAGGAGAGGGGTAAAATGTAAATGTAGTCATCTAAAATGCAGAACAAACATACAAATTGAAGCTTTTAGAAATAGCAGCCAAACATCCTCCAAATAGCTACCCGTCAATTAAAAAGAATATTGAGTCCTGGATATACGAAAAGACGAAATGGTCATGGGCGGAAGGCTTTTGATCATAGGTTACTTATTCAGAGCTGGCCTGGGGTTAAACAACAACCACCCTAATGAAGATTTATACAGATGGGGAAACAGTGACATTACACATCATGTATCTATTAAAGCAACTGAAAAGCTTCGACATATGTTTGTGTGTGATTTGGGCGCTTTTCATTCCATTAATAAATTAATTCAATGTATAAAAATATCTATCTATGCACACGTGTGATGTGTGTGTAATTCTATTGTAAAAGCCTACGCAGTTTTACCAGTTTGAATAAGCCAGCATTAATGAGAGGCGAAGTCTCAGCAAAATCCGTAACTTAGTACATGTATTCAATCAGTTGTTCATTTCTTTTTTTCGTGTGTTTAAAAACAAATCACTTTCAACACAGACACACCGAGTACATACCTACATATACACATGTGTGTGTGTATATACATATATATATATACATACATATATATATATGAATGAGAGACAGAGACGAGAGATAAAGTTTGTGGGGAGTGCTTGTTATTCAGAGATAACAGCTGTTGGAATGATGACGTTGCACATGCGAGCGAGAGAGGAAGGAGGGGAGAGAGAGGGAGAGGGTTGAAAGAACGACATGCTTTCGACATGATTTTGTTGTTTTTTTCTTTGCACCATTACATATTGTCATCAATATATGTGCATACATATTGATGAGAGAAAGAGAACTGCGTTGTGCAATATCTTATGCAAAACAACCATTTGAAAAAATAGATAAATAGCAAAAGACAATTGGTCTTATCAAACAGTACAAATATCAGTTTCCGAAACGTGTCAATGTTTTCTGACAGAAGCAAGAATACAACACATTATTTGCGGTGAAGAATTTAGTTTATTAAATATTTAATAGAGATTAATAACATGGTGTTTGCCACAAACACAATGAGACAGTGTGTGTGTGTTGTTCGCCGATTGCCATAAAAGTGCTAACCATTTCATTTGTACGAATTCATCATGGATATGGGTGTGTGTGTGTGCGACTGTCCATGTGTGTGTGGTTTGTTTTATGGGAACATAGTCTCGTTCGACATGGGTGGAATGCGTGTATGAAATTCATACCTTTTTCTATTTAACCACCCTTGAAGAAGAATTAAAGGAAACATGACCTTCCTCACATCATCTGGGAGGAAACGACACACAAGGGACGGAGGGGACAGTCATGCCATTCCTGTCTCTGGAAGCTGACACTTTTATATTCGTTATTCTAATCTTTAAAGAACCACACAGACAGACATACAGCAATAGTGTGCTGGCATCACCATCTATTTTTGTCTAGACTTGTTCCTTGAGAAACAGTTTTTTTTTCTCTTGGATTAATAGATAAGAATTCTGGTGGTAATGGCTATGATGATAAATCGGGAACGAAAGCCTTCGAGGTTTGTTAAAGGAGGGCGAAAGCAGACATATCAGATTGTCTAACATGCATGCTTCGTTTTTGCTTTTGCTTGTCTAAAAAACACTGGAGTAACAGCAAACCCGAACCAAACTGTGGGCTTACTTCTTGCAAACCAAGCAAGCTTACACCCTATGTATAATAATTGCTGGTTGAATTTGTCTTTGAACTATTAAAATTGATAAAACCATTATGTAATATCAGAAAATTAATCTCTCTCTCTCTCTATGTATATACAAATGGTTACATACAACTGAAACACTGTGTAAACCTTATCACCGATTAAAAAAGAAAAAACAATTTGATGATAACGATAGATACGAATGTATATATATATACACACATACACGTATGCATATGTAACATATATATATATATATATATATATATATATACATATATACACACATACGTATGCCTATATAACATATGTATATATATATATATACACATACGTATGCCTATATAACATATGTATATATATATATATACACATACGTATGCCTATATAACATATGTATATATATATATATACACATACGTATGCCTATATAACATATGTATATATATATATATATACACATACGTATGCCTATATAACATATGTATATATATATATATACACACACACACATATACATGTATGCATATACAACATATATATACACACATACATGTATGCATATACAACATATATATATACACATATACATGTATATACAATATATATATATACACATACATGTATGCATAAGCAATATATATATATACACATACATGTATGCATAAGCTATATATATATATATATATATATATATATATATATATATACATGTATGCTTCTTTTTTTTTTTTTTGTAAAACCTTACCTTTTGGCTGTAGTTTCGGCATCCGTTCTAATAAAGCTTTTTTCTGAGATTTGGTCAGCACTTCGTTCTTGCTTTTCTTGCTCTTGCTACCCTTTACAACCTCCCACGAACCCGCTGATGTAGCCATCTTTGATGGGGAAGATGTTTTGTTGATGAATGTTCACGCTACGTTTAACGTTTACCTTACGCTACTGACCTCGCGATACGGGCTGCAGAACAGACGGGCGACAGTGAACTATAGGCCGAGTGAGAGGGAGAGAAAGAGTATGAGAGGGGTAGTTTGAAAGTTGAAGTGGGAGATGGAAGATAGAGAGAAAGAGAGAGTGAGTGAGTATTAACAGGAGATGGAAGGAGGCAGCTATGTTAGGAGTAAGAATAAAGAAAGATAGATTAACAGATGGAGAGAGAGAGAGAAAGAAATATAGAGATGGCAAGTGGAAGTGAGAGCTAAGTTAAAAGTGGGAGAAGTGAAAGAGAAAAGTAAATGATAAACGATAAAGAAAGAGAGAGTATAAGGGGGAGAGGTGAAAGTAAGAGTTGCAGTCAGAGAGAAAGTTAGTAATAAAAAATGGAGAGTTAGTAAAAGAGAGAGAATAAAGAATGTGTTTATGTGGAAGAAGGGGAGTGGAAATGTGGGAGTGAGAGTGGAAGTGAGATTATGTGAGAGACATATATATTTTTGGACAAGGTGTGTATTACAAGGGAAAAGAGAGAGTGAGAGTGGAGGAGGGACCGGAAGTGAGAGATAAAGAAAGCTATTATTAGAGAGAATGAACGATGTGTGTGAGAAATAGACATTGAAAAAGAGAGGGAGAGCCGGGAATAAGGAAAAAGAGAGGGTATGATAGATTGGGAGGAAAAGTGACCGGCATTACTACAAAGCTAGAGAGAGAGAGAGAGAGTAAAAAGTTAGTATGAGTAGGGGTAAAAGTGAGAATTAGACTTAAACAAGGAGGGGGAAGTGGGTAACACTCGGGGAGAAGTTTTGTGACGTCACTCTATACAGTCGTGCTAGATACTGACCACGCGTCTTGTGTGATCTGCCGGCTTTGGCTTGTTCTTTGTGTTTGTACATGGATTGTGTGAGGGAGGGACACAGTTGGGATAGGATAATAATGGTGTGTTGATAAGTGATGTTAATTGAGAAGGAGTTGATGAAGAAAAAGTTTAGAGTGAGGAAGAAGAAATAAAAGAGAGTAGAGTAGTCGTGGTGGTGGTGGTGGATATGATGGAATAATTTTTTGTTGTTATTTCACTGTCTGCATCGTATCCTTGTAACGATAGCGATAAAGTTTCGTCATGTGTTAGTGTTTGTGTGTAGAAAAATAACTTACTTTGGTGTTAGTATGAACACGTCGTTATTTACTGTGAGCGGCTTCTCCTTCGTCGGCTGTCGACTTAGCAATCAAAATGATTTCCAACGGTACCGAATTGTATGATTGCTTACTAAAGGGAATGTCCAAACGTTTTTCGACCACATCGTAACACACCTTTCTCTTTCCTGTAAAATCTGCTAAACCAGGAGTTGCTACAATCCCTCCTCTGGCAATTATTTTATTTTACAACATGCTAAAGATTTATTTGTCTGTATCAGCTTCTGATGCTTTTCTCCCAATTTTCTGCTCTCTGCAATTCAGAAATCACTGTTCTTCTATTTCTTTGTAGTCTAATGCCGACCCGGTGGGGGACATCGTGGGTTTAAAAACGAACCCACATCCCATTTCCGCTTCATATGCAACTCCCGAGTGCCTCATATTTTAAGCAACAAAACCAAACAACAGTGAAGTGAGAGAGAGAGTATTAGCAGAGAATTGGGAAAGAAAAGAGACTGCAATGAAGGAAAAAGTGGGTAAAGTGACAATTATTGTTACAGAGATAGAGAGTGAAAAGTTGGGGGGGGGGGGGGTAAAAAAAGTTAAGAACAAAGTAATTTTATTGTAATGAAGAAGCAAAAGAGTCAACGTTTCTGACCATGGTTTTTTGCCAAGATATATATAAAAAAAAGCAAAAAAAGATAAGAAACGAATGTTCTCAGTATTTCTTTTCATTCCATTTTGCCTTTCCAAGGTAACCATTAACTCGAGAATCAAGGCATGTTGTTTTGTATCAGCCAAAACCCATGGCATCAAGTGGACCATTGATATAGTCTTGTAATATGGCTTGGAAATGCCAAATACTTTATTTCTGATCTACCTGCACCTTCACGTCATTTGTCTTGAACTCTGGGTCTTCACTTTCCTCTTGCATTACTTTTTCTCTGGGAAACCAACCAAACAAGTGCTGTTAGAACATGCTCTGTTCCAGCCTTGACACAACTGACTACTGTGTTGACACACACCTGTCATTTATGATTGGTTAATGATGAAAGCACATTGCATGCTACTCTCGGGAGAAACCACGGCCTAGCTGGCTTAATTTTCCACAACATATTCTACAATAGCTTTCCTTTGCTTCCCATGCCACACACACACACACTGGTTCCCCAACCCCCACCACATTCGTCATTTGCTCTTCCTATACAATCTAGCAAACTTCTCTGGTCATAATATTTCACCAGCATTTGTGATTTCAATGAAATATCTGGTGGGGAAATATCTGGTATATATATATATATATATATATATACATAAGTCATCTAAATGTTCATAAGTCAGGAAAAAGATGCACTCCTATATCTGTCAATAGAGTGGGTTTATAATCCCAAGTGTACAGTAATATACATCCACCACGGATGATCATACTGATTGGTAATAGCAGCTGTGATGGATATATAATGTTGTAAACTTTGGATAATGTATATATATAAATACGTATATATTGTTTGTAGAAAATGTAACTCTGGGGAAGAAGCACACTCTAAGATGTAGAGCAGAGTATATTTTAGAAATGGGGGAGGCCAGTTTATAGGAAAGGCCTTTCTCTCTCCATGTTTTGGAGATGTCTTAGGCCAACAGGTTTTAGGGTCTGACGAAACGCCATAAAGCTAAACCCTTTATGGACGGGAAACCCAGAGTAATCCCATAAATTGGCCTTCTCCATTTAAAATATATATATATATATATATATATATGTAAACATAACACAAGCCATAGATTCTTCAAGATTAAATAGTAATTAATTCCAACATAGCTGTCCATTTAAAGAGAAGACACTTTAATGACCAGTGATCAAATATAAACTCATTAAGTTACCTATCATTATCTTCAGTTTGTTTTGCTGACAACTCACAGTCAATTGATTATTTCTAATTATCTAGTAACATAGAGCAAAGGTGGTGGAGTGGCAGAATCGTTAACGCATCGGACAAAATGCCTTGCAATATTTGCTCTGGATTAAAGGTGGTGAGCTGGCAGAATTGTCAGCATGTTTTGTATTTCGTCCGTCTTTATGTTCAAATTCTGTTAGGGTTTACATTACCTTTCAGGGTTGATAAAATAAGTACCAGTTACATACTGGGTCAATGTAATTAACTAACCCCCTTCCCATGAAACTGCTGTCCTTGTGCCAAAATTTGTAACCAATATTTGCTCTAGCTCTTATATCCAGAGTTCAAAGTTGATAAAACAAATACCAATAAATACCAATATTGGGACCAATCTCATCGAGTAATCACCTTCCCTCAAAACTTGTGGCCTTCTGCCGAAATTCACAGTAGAAGCAATACTTATTCTCGTTCATAATGTTCTAAATTAAAATCCTGCCAAGTTCAACTTTGCCTTTCATCCTTTTAGCGTCAACAAAATAAAGTACCAGTTAAATACTGGAGCTGATTTGATCAATTGGTGACCTGTGCCAACAAGCATGGAACAGCAGAGCTCCAAATTTTCACCCAATAGGAGAAGTGATTCACTGGGGTACCCTACCTTCACACCATTATTATCTCCTAACAATTAGCATCTGTTGTCCCCGTGATTGTAAGATTGTGGTTTTAATTCCTGGAGTAGGGGATGTGTTGTGTTCTAGAGGAAAACATTTATTTTATGCTGTTCGTCCACTCAACTGGGAAAAATGAGTAATTTTGGAATGGACTGGCGTCCCATCCAGAGGGGAAGTATATACGTCACAGAATCTAGGAAATTGGCCTTAGGCTCAGGGTGGACCTTTGATTGTTTTTTTTAACATCTCAACAGACACATATACATACAGACATCCTACCATTCTCCACAAAAAATGAGATAATTCTAGCCAAAATTAAGTTCATACCAAGGCAATGAAATAATTCTCCAACCTGCCGTATCACAAATATTCAAAAATTATCTAATTTTTGAAGTTACCTCCCTTGCTTGTTTTCCATTTTAGATTTTTGTCTGCTAAAGGCTCGGATAATCTCAGTCCATTGTAGTTTTTCAGCTCACTGTATTATATTTGTGAGCCCCTACCGTGTCTGTATTTAGTGTGCCAAAAGTTGCTCTGAAGCATTTTTCCCTTCAACCATATTATTTATATTCATCCAGTACCACCTGACTTGGCCCTCGTGCCAGTGGCACGTAAAAGCACCCACTACACTCTCGGAGTGGTTGGCGTTAGGAAGGGCATCCAGCTGTAGAAACTCTGCCAAATCAGATTGGAGCCTGGTGTAGCCACCTGGTCCACCAGTCCTCAGCCAAATCGTCCAACCCATGCTAGCATGGAAAGCGGACGTTAAACAACGATGACGATGATGATGATCATCAGCATCAACATCACTACATCCCACCAGTCTCTTTCTCTCTCTCTATCCATATATATTTTACTGTTTTATTTGTTTCAGTCATTTGACTGCGGCCAATTTTAAACACTCCTCAAGGGAAATTCACTTTCCTAACTGCTTTGGTAATCTCGGTGACTGAGCAATTTCAGCAGGATTGAATTTCTTCAGCTCCATACACTGTTCGACCATATTCGCCTTTTGCTCTACGTGGTGTAGTTTCTGATTAACTCATGTTGCCATACCAGCCACATTAAATATGCTAGTCCTGCAATGTATAAATATTTAGTCAAGAACAAGACATTCACTTCATCAGTTAAAACCTCATTCACAAAACTGCCACTCAAACATTATTACTTCACAGCAATCACCCCCTCCCCACACCACCACCACTGCTGCAGTGACCTTAACACCTTAACATAGACCGAATGTGTGTGTGTGTGTGTGTGTGTGTATCATTTCTATAATTAGAGAGAAAAACAAAAAGATCAGAGAAATATATGGACAGCTGTGTGACTAATAGGATAGCCTAAAGTAGGTGTTTGAAATGAAATGGGGAGAGGAGCACAAAGAAACTAGTTGAGTGAAAAAAAATAATAAACTTTCGAGTGTGTTTATAGATGTGTGTATGTGTGTGCGTGTGTGTGTGTGTGTGTGTGTAAATTCACCAACATCATATAATTCTCATAAAATTCTCTCTGGTAGGAATAAAACTTCTAAAACAGAGAAATTCAAAAGACAGCTTTGCTCCAGTGCTAGAATGCCTACTATGTCTACATGAGATGTGGGTTCATATCCCCTGGACAGCCTTCAACATTTCCTATAGAAATATTTACATGCTACAATTTACAGCTTTATGTGCTTTGAGATCCACTGTTCCAAGAAAGAATGATTTCATGTTCTCTCGATATAACATATACATACATACATACATACATACAATACCAAATGTGTACAGAAAATAGACTCCATCAACTGCTAGTGAAGTAAGCTAGAGGTAGTAGGTATTAATAGCAGAGATGGATGCTCCAAGAGTGTAGCTGTGAGAATAAGAATAGGCGGGGCTAAGTTCAGAGAGCTCCTACCTCTGCTGGCAACAAAGGGCCTCTCCCTCAGAGTGTATGATGCCTGTGTGTGAACAGCCATGCTACACAGCAATGAAACATGGGCTGTGAGAGCTGAGGACATGTCAGTATGCTTCACTGGATGTGCAACGCGACAGAGTGTAAACATCTTGAGAGAAAAGTTGGACAAAAAAGGCATCAGACAGCATGCAAGAGAGACGACTGTGCTGGTATGGTTATATGATGTGTATGGACAAGGGCAACTGTGTAAAGAAATGCCGATCTCTAACTCTGGGAGTAACCTGTGGTAGAGGCAGACCCAGGAAGACATGGGACTAGGTGTTGAAGCATGATCTTCAAACTTTGGGCCTCATGGAGGCAATGACCCTAACCCTAACCCTCACCAGTCCTCAGTCAAACCGTCCAACCCATGCCAGCATGGAAAGTGGATGTTAAATGACGATGATGATGATTATGATATATATATATATTTGTCCCACCCATGCGAGCAAGGAAGGCAGATGTTAAAGATGATGATGATGACATATATACATGTATAATATACATATGTTTGTATATATGTATACAGACACACAGTAGGCACACATGCATATATATGTGTGCATGTGCATATATGTACCTATATATAAATATATATATATACATTCAACTGAAACATTACAACCATATCTGATTATTCAAATGCCTAAATTCTGTGCTTGTACATATATTTACTTGATTGCTCACCTTTATCAATGGTTTCTGCCATTGTTTCGATGTGCCACTTTCTATCACTTATAAAGCTGTCGGCATCTTTGAAGACACAAGTACGCTAGTATAATATATTCCATGCTTAAAATAGATGTAATTTTTTTAGCAACATTTTTGTATATTTATCTGCATACATACAAAAGGCAAGAGTGAGGTGGTCCCCATTCCAGCAGCAGACAAATACATAGAATATCAGTTTGAAATTTAGGTACAAGGCTAGCAAGCACAGGGGAAAGGGTAAGTTGATTACATTGATCCCAGTAGTCAACTGGTACCTATTTTTATCGACCCCGAAAGGGGTGAAAAGCAAAGCTGACCTCAGCGGAATTTGGACTGAGAACATAAAAGATGAACAAAATGTCAGTAAGCATTTTGTCTGGCATGCTTACAATTCTTCCAGCTCCCTGCCTTCAAAATACAATAAAATATTGCTGTGTGTTTACTACACTGTTACAACAGTGATAAAATGCAGAGCTATGTATTCACAGTAATTAGTGCATGAATATATAAGTGTCGTTTGAAGACATCAGAAAGTCCTAATCTGTGAATGTTTGCTACACACTACACACTCACCTTATATATATATATATATATATATATATATATATATATATATTAATAGAAATGGTAAGACAACAAAAGAATGAATGAGACCTCGATATTATGTAAATAGAGGAATTTATCTGTAATATAATATGTGACCGAATAACTGTCACATATGTTACAGATATATATATATATATGAATTGTTAAAGAGATTCAAAGTCATACCGGTATCATCATTGCTGTTCACTGGCATTGAGTACTTCTTATAGCACCAGCATGCTAAAGATAACAGTCAAAATGACTCAAAACCACAGTTTTCATTTGTACACAAGGGTGAAATTGAGGGACCAAACGCAAATATATATATATCATTCAATCATTTTTATGCCCATTTTTCCATGCTAGCCTGTGTTAGCTTGTCTTAGTTTTGTCAATTGTATCTACACATCCAGTGGTAGTAGAATGTTACCTTTTTGGCAACAAAAGAAACAGTATTGTGATTGTCAGAAAGAGAACAATTTTTAACCCCTTCCCAAATAGTAATGAATGTAAAAGGAAGGATGCAGACCGGAAACAAACATGTACAGGAGATTGTGAGATGTGTTTATGTATGAAGTGCAATGTTGCATAGTAGCAAAGCATGGTTGCTGAATGTGGAGACTGCATGAATGCTGGGAAGAAATGGGAAGAAATAAAGCAAGTATGGATTGCTGAATGTATAATGTTAGTGTTCATGAACGATAGAGCACAGAGGAGCTGGGAGAAGAATTAGGTGTAAGCTAAATCAGATACGTAATGGCACTGATACGTAATGCAAAAGAAAGATGATATATCGGTAAAGAAGTAGTGAGTGGAAGAAGGAAACTATGGATGAGAAAGACCAAGGAAGACATAGGATGATGTAGTGAAAGCTGATCCTATAGTGATGGTGGAAATGAGTTTTAGCAGTTAGGGTCTGTGTAACTAAGATTACAAAGCTAGAAGTGAGGAGATAATGTGAATCCTCCACCTAACCTTGAGTAGCAAAATACGAAATCATCATTCCATCCCTGTGTACTCTACCCCATTTCCAACAATGTGATTCTTATGAAGGTGATGACAATTTGCAAGACAGAGTGATGAAGACCAGTTGAACCCACATGAATGGATAAACAAGCATTAAAATGAATACTCTCTCTCTCTCTCTCTCTCTCTCTCTCAATCGTGTGTGTCTGTGTGCGTGCGTGTGTATGTATGTATATTATTAATATATACTTTGCATGTACCACGTTCTTGCGTTGTTGTTTCCCCGCCCCTTGTTTTGGATTATATGTGTGTGGGTGGGTGTGTCTGTGTGTGAAAAGGTTGAATTATATTTCATCCTTTACTTTGGAGGGTTCTAAACGGCGATTTCTAACAAAGATTCTTCATAATTTGGTGGGAGCTTACTGGCGTAAGATTTTTGCGAATATAAAAATATTACATGTATATGGTGTGTTAGGAGAATTTATAGAAAGGTAACCCATAAAATCTCAACAAATGTTAAAAATGGAGAAGAGAAGATGTTAAAATTTGAAAGAATTTTAAAATTCATTAAAATTCTTTCAAATTTCAACATCTTTCCTCCATTTTTAACGTTTGTTGAGTTTTTATGGGATACCTTTCTATAAATTTTTATAAACCATATGTATACATACATACATACATACATACATACATATATATATATGCGCGCGCGATGTGTGCATGTAGAAGGAAAGAGAGAGAGTGAGTGGCGTTCCAGTTAGAATATTTGACGCACCAAAAATTATTTAGAGCGTCAAAAACCCAAATTTCTTTGGATGTGTTCGTAGATTACAATTCAGCAATAGAAAAATAAAATTAGAAATGGGTGGTGCATTTTTATCTCCCATCCCCACCCCGCCTTCGAAATTCTTTAAGTTTGACTATTTTTTTTTTTCGAAAACATTTCCAGATTTGTTTTCAAAAGTTATGCATATTTTTGAAGAATCTGAATCAATGATATTCAAGGCATAAATCTGAGGAAAATGTTCAAGAGAAAATCGAAACGGAAAAATTACGGATGGCGCCACCACCACCACCACGCCCAGTATATATTTCATTTTATTCCATCTTCTATTTGCAGAATTGTAATCCACGATGTTTAAAACATTCTCATTCAATAAGGTACAACTTTTAGTGAACCAGATAACTTGGACTCTTCTTTTGGAATGTCATACATACATACATACATACATGCATACACGTATGTACTATGTATGTATGTATGTAAAGTTATAATCGTATTTTGCATTCACATTAACTGAATATATTGGACATACACACCCCCCTCTGTGTGTGTGAGAGAAAGAGAGAGAGAAAGGGCATAATGTCATAAAAAGTAATAAAAAGACAATAAAAAATGTTAAAAACAAGTAGAAATATATATATATTAAAACATATCTGTATACATTATATACCAATATATTATATATATCCGTTAGTGATGTCTTTTAAATTTAAATATAAATACGTGGGTGCTTTTATATATATATATATATATATATATATATATATATATATATATATAAACAGATCAATATATTGATCTTTCATCTTTCATCATGTCAATCAGTTGAATCGTTGTATGTATCATTGATGGGAAATTGTGCTGAGATGGGAGAAGGCAATTAAGGTGTGGCTCTGTGTATTAATATGTTAAATATAGTTACAGACAGAGCATGTGATTACGATTATTGTTAGGGAAATTCATAGCTATTTGTGCGTGATGTGTTGTCTTTGCATATTGTGTGATTGCTAAGTATCAAAATTGAGTGTTAGACAGGTCTTGTAAATACTTGTTGAATATATATGGACAGTAATCTCTGTCTAAATTTGTATATCTGTATGTGTACATTAAGTGTCCTTATAAACCTATAAACACTTGACTTCACAAGTATGTATGTATGTTTGAGTATGGATACAAAAATGCATGCACGAAAACATCACAAAATAAAGCTACGTCAATCAACTCTCTTATTAATTTTTGACAGTATGATCATCACAGACATCACCATATTTTGGGGAACAAAAATGTTTTACCCTTAATTTAAGTAAAATTAAAAGAAATAATTAAACAACATACACACGCACACACCCTGTCTCACACACATGCATACACACATTTTCTCTTAATATAACAAGCCGTGTAGAAGCTCCACTTGGTCCCAAGCAGAGGTGACAGCGTATATACATGAACCCGGGTCCTGTGAAGATCCTTGTGCTAAGATGAGGCCATGAGCTAATAAATAGCAGACAAGTAAGTCCGATTCATGTACAGCTATTAATGTGTCGCTGCGCACTTGCAGTAGTCTGTAGGTTGTACCGTCCATAGTCACTGAACTTACTGGATGAGAAGAAGTCCTGGGAAAACACTTATAAAGAGTCCCAATTTCTTTCGGAGTCAATTCCAACAGTTCTCCGAAATGAGAAAGAAGTTGTCCTTCCAAGTCGAATACGGCGACATTTTTAATTTTTTTAGATTCTTTTAAGATTTGCACGATTTTTGCCGACCAAGACATGCTCTTTTCGTTCACAATGAATCAAGGTGGTTGCGGCTTTTACGAAGATTTTTTTTTTTTTCACAATAATTCACATAAAATATTTTGTTCCGTTTCTGTTAACCAGTTGCCCCTTTATTTCTTAAATGCGTTTTTTCTTATTATTTCTTTCGTTTCTTAATTGCAATCCTTTTTCTTTCTCAAATATACATTCAGTTATTTTTCAATTGGATTTCCTCGTTTTCTCCTTCTCTTTACGCTCCATCTCAAGCTGTTTAAAGTATGCAATCTTATAGAGGCTGACGGGTGTATATTCATATATATCACTTTGTGGTCTCTTTGTTAAAATTTATTTTCTTGGAATTATAGAGAACAACTTGCTTGTTCTATCGCATCAAGCACTTCTCAGTTATATATATATATATATATATAAAAACACTAATTAATACAATTATAGAACGTTAGATTTTAATATATATATAACGTAATGTGCTTACTGTTTCCTCATCGATGTTATTTTTTCTCTTCTTATCAAAAACATGTTCGATAAATTCGAAATGTCATACAGAAAAGCTTTGCGTAATCAGAAATAATAATTTGCAATGTCGAGGAATCTACGTGCTATGTTTGTTTATATTTGTTTTCAAACTGAGTAAAAGAGGGGTGATGGGACCAATTACGAGTCCCAAAACATCTTTCTTAGCCGAGTTTAAACGACATGACTTCTGGAGTGTTATAATAAGGGGAGGGTGGGAAGACGGTAAAAGTTCAGGATGAGAAAGTCAGAGAAAGGCAAAGTGAGGGAGAGGAAGTAAGAAAGAGTGAGTTTATAAAAAGATCGTCGTCAGAAGTGAGAGAGAGAGGGGGATAAATTAATGGGGTAACAGAGTGAGAAGTGTTAGAGAGGAGGAGTTAAAAATGAAGAGAAAGAGGTGTAAGAGGTAAAAAGAAATAGTCTGGATTGAAAGTGTGTAGTTGAGGGTGAACGAGTGACTTGTTAAGGAGAAAAAGTGAAAGGCGAAGCTAAGGAAGAGAAAGAAAAAAGTGAAGAAGTGCGAGAATGAGAGAAGGGTGCAATGTGAAAGAGAGAGAGAGTAAAACACTGAATAGAGGGTAAAGTGGAGGCGAACAAAAGAATGTTATAAGTTGGGTCGAGAGAGAAAGAGGAAGAACAAATAAGAAATCTGAGAGAGAAGGAATAAAACTGAAGGAAGAGAGAGAGAGAGAGGGGGCGAAGCAAATAATCTCTTTGGTTTAGAAGAGAAAAAGAGGGCAAAAGTGAGAGAAAGGGAAAAGAATGTGGTAAAACGGGAATGGGAGGAAGGCAATTGTATGAGAGGAGTTTTAGAGGTGCAGCTTGAAGAAAGAGGGGGAGTCGAAAAGTTCCGTGTTTTTCAACAAGTTCACAATGAGTAAGGTTTTCTTGTGTAACGAGTTGAAGCGGAGTTGTGTGTGTGTCTGTGTGTCTAAGGGAAAGAATAGCGAAGAAAGGGATCTAGGCGTTGGCATCGAGGGGAAGTAATTCCCACAACATTGTCAAAGGGTTTATATTAGGATAGCAGTTGCGTGATTTGGGTTTTTTGATTTATTTATTTATTTATATTTTGTTTTGTTTTTAAAAGTACTGGAAACAGACAATAATCGGTGTTACGTGCGGTTATCTAACTCAGTCATGCAGGACTTTCAGGCACGCTTAACGAAAAAACTAGCTTCAATTCTTGAGCTGTGCGGCCTGGCAAGTGACGATAAAGGTTGCCAAGCCCGATCAAGTTAATATGTTTTTGGTTTTATTCGGGTTTATGAAAATTTTATTAGTTTTCTCGATTTATTTCTATTTATTAATTTCGAGTTTGTTTCAGAAAAGGAGTGTATATTCATCTTATTCATTGTAATGTATACCAGTCACAGGCAGACTGTAGTCCGCGGGCCTTTCACTGTGGCACGCCTAACGAAAAATTTCCCTTCAGATTTTTAGTTGTGTGGCCCTCCTAATGGTGAGCCATGTCTCATGCGGTCCACTTTTCGAAAAATGCTGTTCACGCCTGATACAAACAGTTACTCATAAAGAGTACACACACACACAAAAGTATTTTCTTCAATATTAATTTGGTCTGAGAGAGGATTATGTCATGGTTTTCGCAGGACCTTTGAAATGGCAAGATCGAGGCTATAAGTATTCCTCTTGAAATTTTAAAAGTCACAGGAAAGTCAGGTGCAGAAAGGAAATTCTTGAAAACTGACGTACAGGGTGAGAAAGAAGGGATTTCTTTCGGTTTGGAATCACGAACTGAAAATGGAAGATTATTGACACCATTCGTTCGGCTGATCCCTACTCCACCTTTCTTTTTTTTTTTTTTTTTTTTTCCTTTCAAATATTTCTTCAAACTCCGTTTTCAGCAACGGAGATAACGATTATGCAAAAGAAAAAGAAAAAAGTTTTCGAAGTTTTAATTCACCACCTCCTCCGCCACCAATGTCATCACCACCACTAAATTTATAAAACTTTTCGGAAATTTTCTTTTTAAATTCCACGATTAAAAATATGGACATTACGATTCTGGGGTTTTTTCTTCTTTCAAAATTTTAATTCCGATTGCTTAAAATAATTTTCCACTTTCAATTCGTGGTCACAAACCGAAAGAATGCTGAAAACAAGGACAGGACGAAGCGTTGGGTTAGGGTCAGCTGTAAGTAAGGGTCGGTAAACAGAATGCGGGTGGCGAACTGAGCGAGGATTGAGTTGGGGGAGGGGATACGAAAGCAACAAGCTCAGAAGAATAAAGGCCATTGCAATCGCAAGTTCTGGTGTCGATGATTATCAATGAACGCTCTTTCCTCGAAAATTTCAGGCCTTGTGCATAAATAAGAAACTTATTAATTAAAAGAGGCGAGAGAAAAACTCATTAGTATTTTTAGCGGAGGTGGTAACTTGATATTCACCAGTTTCAGATCCAGTGATAATGGGGGACGGCGCAAAGCATCCGTAATCGGTGGATCAACGAAATAGTGAAGTCTGTTAAGCTTCAGTTCTGACCTTTTGCTGATGGTGGCTGAGACGGGATGCGAGAAATAAAACAAAATGAAAACAAAAATAAAAAAAAAGAATTGCCCCTAAATTACTTTTAAAGGTCTCGGGCAAAGCTTTAGTGGAGTTTCGTGGATATCTAAAAAGAAATGGTTGCATAATTTGCGCCACTTTAAATACTAAACTGAAATTTGCTGTTTAGATTCCTTATGCGTGTTCGAGTAGGATGTGTTGATCAGATATGTGTCTGTTTGGATGTGTGTATATGTGTGCTCCGGAAAGTTTTACAAGTGTAACCTTATGTACGTACGTATGTTTCTATGTCAAATGTACAAAAGAGGTGCAGTTATTTTAAAATTGGGAGGCATTCTTATTAAAACGGTTTGAATGACAAAAGAAAGAATAGAAAAAGAGAGAGAAATGAAAGAAAGAAAGAAGCTCATACAATTGTTCTTGCCAGTTGCGTTGGCGGTCTTCACGACAATGGTTTAAGTTTGCTGTTTGCTGAGTTGGTCCATTTTTGTAATAAAAAATATGTACTATATCTGTTGGAAAGCTAATAAAACATGGCTTAAAAGGAATGTCGTATTATTATGACGGTATTAAAAGTACTTACACTTCAAATCAAATTGTAAAGAGATAGCGAAGGCAGTTGGCCTAATGGTTAGGGGGTCTAATGGCATTGTATACTTGAGTAAAACATTTCATTTTCTATTGCTCCAGTCCATTCAGACCCTATCATTTGTAGCACAGAGTAGATATTTTCTGTTAGGAAGCCATGACTCCCAAAGTCATTTCAGAGTTGTTCTATTTGGCATCTGCTGCATTCGTCAGGCAACAAGGGGTGTTCTGAAACGACTGGTGGTATCTTTAAGGCCTGTGGCCTAAAGCAAGTGTTTTCTCCATGGCACACTGCAGTCAAATGGCCTTTTTTTATGGGTTAAATATATCTCAAATATTTGTATAAGGCAGCGAGCTGGCAGAATCGTATAGCCCGCTGGAAACGATGTCCCCTGGGGCTAAATTACAGCAACATTCGTCCTAAACCAGGACTGCCATGTTATGTCGGCAAACAATCTTTACTCCAAAGTACTGTTGCTGAATATCTCTCGTTGTGAGATTTTAAAATAGTAATTTTCTAAATGCAAGCCTCTGCCTCAAGTTTTTGAAATAAACTACTTTCAAGGCGGCGAGCTGGCAGAAACGTTAGCACGCCGGGCGAAATGCTTAGCGGTATTTCGTCTGTCTTTACGTTCTGAGTTCAAATTCCGCCGAGGTTGACATTGCCTTTCATCCTTTCATGGTCGATAAATTAAGTACCAGTTTCGTACTACAGTGGATCTAATCGACTGCCCCCCCCCTCCCCAGAACTTTCGGGCCTTGTGCTGAGAGTGGAAAAGAATAAACTACTTTCCATAAGCGATGACGTATTCAGCATACATTTAGAGTACCATTCTAAAGTACAACGAACTTCTCAGGGACTGATGTCAGTTGAAATGTTACCCTTGCAACATCTAATCATTAAACAGTGTATCATTACTTTGGAATTGCACAAAGAACAACATCCTATTACATATTATTAACTGCAGAGCAGCCTCAATAGCAAGCTGACATTTTTGATGGTACGGCTACACATGTATTTCAATACATTTTAAATGTTATCTGTAAACACAGTCTTTTTTTTTTAATGTTCTCTGCCTGAAACTGAGGAAAGGGGTGTTTTATATGTCCACAGTTCTCATATGTCATCAAATACAGCAATTTTAAAATGCTTTTTTTCTTTTTCTTTTTTTTACATTACACTAGAGTAATTTATGTTTAATTATATTTTATGGAATAGCATGGGTTTAGCAATATAAAATCTTTTGTTTCAATTTGGCCTTGTCAACTGGCAGTTGATTTCAGTATGGGCTTCCATCATGAGAAAAAAGTTTCTCACCCCTGGTCTACTGTTTAATGCAAAAACACTTAACAAAGTTCGTGTTTTGGCACAAAACTTTAGGAACTTAAGTGAATTATATAGCTTTAAAGCTAGTGAATAATATGTATGTATATCTGTATGCATGCACATATATGTATGTATGTTTGTATGTATGTATATATGTATGTATGTATGTATGTATGTATGTATGTTTGTATGTATGTATGTTTGTATGTATGTGCATATACATACATACATACATACATACATACAGTGTGTTTGAGCCAAATTTGACAATTATTTATGTCTCCTTTTTAAAAAAAAAAAAACAGCTTGATGTATTGTGGAACAGTCAATGGCGTTGGAGAGCATAAATATTAAAATTGTAGTTGAGAAAAAGTTGACACGGAAGACTGGAAGCCATCTGAATATTGGAAAAGAGTTACCTGCATCATGATGATTAACATTGAGTATCAAAATACCAGCATTAGAACTGCTGCGCAATGCTCTGTGAGTAATGTAAAGGCTGTAAGACATGACATGGACTGCTGCAACAGATACTATGAGGTCATGGCTAGCAGGGAAGGGGATCAGCAAGTGTTCTGATTGCGTTTGATTACCATTTCATAGTAATCTCATGTTCTTGGATTGCAAATGCATAGCCTTTGAAATGTGATATGATGTAGTAGCATCTATGCTTGTATGTTATAAATATAAATGTAATATGTGCATAATAAATGCACAATATTTTATATAATATATATACATTTATAGTGTATAATTATATATATCTTATATAATACAATATATATATAATATACATGCACTACATATAATATATCTATGTGTGTATACACACACACACACACGTATATGTATAGACAGACAGACAGATAGATAGATAGATAGATAGATAGATAGATAGATAGATAGGGAGACTGACAAACAGAGAAACAGACAACTAATTTAATTGCAATAAAAGCAGAGGAAATGAAATGTGAATTAACATAAAGTCATAGAAGTTGCAAATATACTTAAGATTTTAGTAGAGACAGGTGTTGGTTATGATATTATATTTCATAATCACCACCACCACCACCACTGCTGCTGCGACCACTACTACTGCTACTGTTACTGCTGCCACTTCAGCAGTCAATGAATGTATCTGTGCATGTATTTATGTGGTGTGCTTCCTTCACTAGCATCAGTATCATGGTAATCATAGAAGCCAGCATAGGAACCCCTATGTGGTTCCTCATTCTGCTAGAAATAGCTGAATTTTCTCTAAATTGTGAAAAATAGGTTGTACACATATTCTTTTATTTGGGGGAGGGGGTAAATTGGTATCATCAGTCCCCAAGCCACTTGATTAGTTTTGGGAAGGTGAGTTATTTCACAGAATAGAAATCTAAATGTTAGGTCAAGCGTGAAAGATTAGGGAGAAGAAAGCAAACTTGACTGTCAAGAAACACAGAAGGAAGCTTAACTGGGTTGGGGAGTTTAAATGGAAGTGATGCAGATCCTGCAAGAAGGTCAATGTCTGTTCCAACAGCACAAGTAGAATGACCTTCACTACATCAACTATCTTCCATGGATGGAATGATATTCCTATCCTGTTGCTACTCTAGTTCAAAACACATTTTGGTTACATGTGAACAAAAAAACGAAAAATCACTGAACCATAAACATCAAATATCATGACAACCCCTGCTCCAGTGACTTATTTGAAATGTTATATTCTCGTAATGTCTTAGGTGCAGCTAGTCTATTTTTTTTCTTTTTGTTCTATAAATTTTACATTATTTCTTTTGTTTTTACTCACATTTCTTGGTTTCAAAGTAGATCACATATCTTTGAAATTCAGCCCCAGTTCAACTCTTCACTGAGCAGTCATATGATCAAAAGTGACCCAGCCATAACCTTCGCATATCAAACAGTGTATCTAGGACTACACTATCGAACATGTCATCCTGTTTTTGTTAAATAGCAGGATGTAATTTAAGAGAGACCTGACTGCTATTTCTAGCGAGCCGTGTGTCTCTCTACATCCTCTTTTGTTGACTCGTACACACACACACACACACACACACACATATATACGACGGACTTCTTTCAGTCTACCAAATCCACTTACAAGTCTTTGGTCGGCCTGAGGCTATAATAGAAGACACCCAAGGTGCCATGCAGTGGGACTGAACCCAGAACCATGTGGTTCTTAAGCAAGCTACTTACACACAGCCACTCCTACGCCTAAGTGGTAATTTTCTGACCTAGGTTATCTTGGGGTGCATTGTCCAACATATCCTTTATTTAAGACACTAAGATGTGATTTGTGGAATATTTTTGGCTGCTATTTCTACACGCGCCAGTAACCATCAACAGGCTATTTCATTGACTTATTAAGTCAGTTAGAGTTATTTCCCTGCTCCACATAGATGACCTCAAGCCAAGACGGAGCCTCTTTGTTGATGGCCGTCCTGCTAGAAATAGCAGCCAAATCTCCCCCAAATAACATCGAACAATAAGGATCTAGATGTGTGAGTTCAATTCGCGGTGGTGTCATTTTGTCCTTGAGCAAGACGCTTTATTTGACTTTGTTTTGGTTGTCTTAGCTTGAAAAAACGATTTGTACATTGTGTGTCTGTGGAATGCTCAGCCACTCGCATGTTAATTACATGAGCTGGCTGTTCCATTGATTGAATCGACTGGCACCGTAGTCATCGTAAGCAACAGTTTGCCAGTCATAGATGCATGCTTACCCAGCTCTCGGCTGTTGGATGGCCATTCCCGACCTCGCCCTATGAGAAACCATATGTTATACTGTACAACGGACAAAATGGAAAACTTTATAATGAGATATACTCACGGGACAGAGTGATAAAAGTGAATAGGGGATTACCCGAGTACATTCATTGTGTGGTGGCAGACCCAGAGTGTCTTTCGAGAGAAAAGGATTATGAGGAAGACTTTGAGTGGTGGGTCAAGAAAACGGACATCAGCAGAATACCAGAACGGGTAAGCTATCTGGAACTTTTAAAGAAATTTAACAGAGACATTCTTCGGAAAGATGAAAGTTAATGGTTACAAATAAGGTTTTAAAAAGAAGTTTTATTAATAGATTTAGTGAAGTTGCTCGGAAGTGGGGCCAAACGGCTTGATTTCATTTATCATCTTATCTAATTCATTCTTTCCATCTGTTTCTTTTCTGTCCCCTCTGCGTTAGGCCCTGTGTGGCCAATCAAAGAAAGTCTACTGAGTGCATTCACCCATTTGACAAGTTTTGATTTTCATCCCGCAGAGCATCCAATGGGAACCACTCTCCTTACCAAAGAGGCTTGGCAGGGTTTTCAGCTTGGGGGTGAACATCAAAACTTGTCAAGTTTTATTACTGTCATCATCACCATCACTACTACCACCACTGCTGCCGCCACCACCACCACCACCACCACCACCACTGCTGCCAGCATCATTACCATCACTAACACTGCACACTGCAACCACCATCCATCAAAGTTGTCATTACCATCACTGCCACCACCACTACCACAGCAGTTGCTATCACCACCACCGCTGCTGCTGCCATCTTCACCATCACCTCTGTAGGAAGTAACTAAAGACCTCAAAGGAAGTCTGTGTTGGACAAACACCGATCTGTTAAAAGTTGGTAGATAAAAATAAATTACAGCCAGGTGATGTGCAGGGCTTCATAACGACCTCTGTATTAGTCTCTCATTGTTCTGTTTTTATCTCTCTATACGTTTATAGAATACTGCAACACGTGTGACATTTAAGCATGCCACCCTACCCCCTCCCCGTCGTTTCTGTCAATTCGCCACCCTTCCCCACCCCACACATTTTAGTACCTATTGTTACTAGCTTATCGTAGTTTTATCACCAACCACATCTCTACTCTTCTTCCTTTACCTCCATCTCTAACTACCTATCACTACTCCCCTCTTGTACTCTTATGAACCTATGCACCCACCCTCACTGCTCTTCTGTCTGTATTCTCTCTTGTATTGGTTTCAAATTTTGGCACAGAACCAGCAATTTGGAGGGAGGGGGTAAGTTGATTACATTGACCCCAGTATGCAACTGGTACTTATCTTATAAGCCGGATTGAATGGTACTGCCCTGGTGTCAAAACCATAATGATATCCGTAGGGCAGCTGATGATGGAGGTATGTTGGATTGTTGGTATGGCCGTTGTTGTATATGTGGAATAGTGTTATAACACATCTTTTGATATATACATATGTATATATTTAAATTACTTTGAAAAATCTTTAAAAATTCTGCTGTTTAAGAAGATTAATATAGAAAAGGTGTTTTTACAGGAATGGATAAAAGTAACGGGAAGTTTTTAAAAAATGAAAGAAAAGATCGTTTTGAAATATCTAATATTGTTTATAATTTTGAAATTCTTGTATTAGTTTCAGCCAAGTTAGCTGCAACCTCAGCATAAATGCATTCTATATGATATGGGAAATAAATTTATTATCATGCCATCGGGATTTATTTCCCTTGTATTAGTTGGGTTGGGAAAGTCGTAAACTTGTGGCTTACCAATAAAGAAGATCCAGGTTGAAAGGAAAACTAAAGTTCCGGTAATAAAATGCCTGACTGAAACACATTGGAAAACGTGAAGAGAAATGGTAGAAGGTTGATTTTAGTATTTTTCGTCATCTCTGTAGAATTCTTGCAAATCTGATTATCTTGTACTTTCTGTCGTTTGTCGGCAGTGTTATTATCCCTGGACTTTTTGTTGCCCTTCTTTCTGTTTTTGTTATGTTTACCCTTATTACTGTTAACCTAAATTTCTTGTAATTGTTGTTGGCACTTTGAAGTATTACCTCCTACACCTTTTGTTGTTCTTACTCTTGCCGCTAAATTTTATGTCACTTACTGTTATCCCCAAATTTCTTTTAATTTCAAACACTTTAGTACTAACACTTGCTGCCCTTTTTACTGTCACCCTTAAATTTTTTGTTACTATTTATAGTTCTGTTGGCCCTTTAGGGGAAATGAAAAATTTAGGGATTATAGTAATCCCTATATTTCTTATTTGGTAATATTACTCCTGCCTGAACACTCCTACTATATTTGTTTGCATTCATCACCTTTATCCCTTAATTCATAGTTTATTTTTGCTAGCCCCCATTATTATCCCCCTCAATCTGTTTTCTGTTTGGTTTGAATTTATTACTCTTATCCTACCTGAGAAATTTTGAAGAAAACTATATTATTTAGAATTAAAGAAGAATTAAAATATATTCAGGATTTAAGTAAAAAAAAAATAGAAAACAAAATTCTCATAATTCCATTATTACAAGATATAAAATGGTAGCAAGCTGCCAGAATTGTTAGCATGCTGCACAAAAGAGAACACATCGTTTCTTCCTGCTTTACATTCACCATCATTTAACGTCTGTTGTCCATGCTGGCAGGGGTTGTATAGTTTGACCAGACTCCAGTCTGACTTGGCATGGTTCCTACGGCTGGATGCCCCTCCTAATGCCACCCACTGAGAGTGTAATGGGTGCTTTTTGTGTGCCACTGGCATGACACCAGTACCTGCCACGACTGTGATTCAGAGTTCAAATTCCACCAAGGCTGGCTTTGCTTTGCATCCTCACAGCTCCAATAAAATAAGGACCATTCGAGGAGCATTGGTGGCGCTATGTAATCAGCTTACCCAAAATGTCAGAGCATTATCCTCATGGAAGAACACCTTTATACTTGAAATCAAGGATGGTCGTTTTTCTTCTCGCACTGGCTAAAGTCACTCAAGCTGCCCACAGTAGATCTCCTTTGTTACCATTTGATTTGGGTTTCAAAGTTCAAAGTGCACTAAACCTTTCATATCCCACCAAACAGATAACAACACCTTATGTGAATGAAGACCTTTTTTAGTCTGGGCTACTGGTGCTTCTCCTTTCCTTACCTACTGTCTTTGGTGTTTGACATTTTTATAGAGAACCCATTTCTCGTTACCAGTCACTATTCGGTCCACAAAAAGTTCATTCGTGAGACGTGACAGCAAAGAGCACACATTCACTCTCTGCTCGCGATTAGACTCGGAAAATTTGTGAGGAACCCATTGACTCAATTTGCTGACTTTTCCAGTGGCATGCAGGTGTCGACGAATGGTTGAATGACCAATTCCAAGCTTCTCAGCTGGTTCCTCAACAGGGTTTGCAGGATGTTCTCATCAAGCTATTCAGATTTTCCAGGATGAGGCCTGTCTTCTAGGTTCTAGTTTCCAGCTCAGAATCTGTTTGTATTGAGGCCCGAAAGGATCTGAAATGGTGTGTCCTCAAGAAAAACGAATTTCATTTTTGAAATCTGTGTCTCAAGGCGAGTGCTGTGCATAGATAATTAAAAAAATATAATTCCACTTTTACATCTGCAAATCTCCTACTCTATTTGTTACCATCAATCCATCTCTCTTATTATTTGCGACACACTTTATCACTCTTTCACTTCTGTGTAAGCATTATATCTCATGCATTACTTTCATTTTGTTTAAAACATCAACTTGTCATGTTTATTTTCATTTTATCACAGCTATCACACACTAATCTTGTTTTCTGATTAGGTAAAAAATGTAACATTTTTCTAGGTAAGATACTTGCTGACCTCACTTGTGACAGTACTATGACAAAGCACCTGGTACGCTCTGTAAAATGGTCATCATCCAGCTGTCGACAGCATTCTAAAGCAGACATTGGAGCTCAGTACAATACTCTGGCACAGCAAATTCTGTTGAACTATTTAATCCAGGCCAGCATGGAAGCTGGACGTTAAATGATGATGAATAGAGAAACTGTACTCCAAACACATTTTAGAGACTGAATATAGTTAATAATAGTCAATTATAATTGAGCTCAGGAAGTTAGTAATCGTCCTTTGGTTAATCCTGGAAGGATGAACGGCAAAGTCGACCTTAGTGCCATTTGAATTCAGAATAATTCTGAGGTCTTGTGCGCCAGGCCACAAGTGTGAGGGAAATAGATATGGTTGACTGAATTGACATCTTCAGTACATGGTTAAGACTCCCCCTTCGGTCATAAATGACCATGGGATTGCACCTAGAAAGTTCCCTTCTGAGGTACAAGTCCAAGCAAGGTTGTTTATGGAAGACCAGCAGTCACCCATACGTACCAGCCTCTCCTCTCCATGCCACCAATGTGGTCCAAGGGAAAGGAAAAGGGGCCAATACAGCCTGGCACCAGTGACATCACAGCACATTTCTACAGCTGAGTGAACTGGAGCAACATGAAATAAAGTATCTTGCTCAAGAAAACAGCACAAAGCCCGGTCCAGGAATCAAACTCACTACCTTGTAATTGTGAGCTCAACGTTCTAACCATTGAGCCATGTGTGTTCACTGCCAGTACATGGCTGGTATTTTATCAACCTACAAAGTAAGTAAGCCAATGTGAACTTCTTGACAGGATTTCAACTTAGTTTGTTCAATGAAATCCAAAGTCGTAAGACAAAACCCTAGAACGAAATGGCAAAGGCGACTTAGACGGAAATTAAATATTCCGTAACTTATTTTCAGATAAGTTAATTTTTTTTTTTTTAAACTTCCTACTGTCTGACGTAGGCAGAAGGCCACAAAATGAGACAAAATCGATTCAAATGATTGACCTCGGCATTCACCTGGTATGTTTTAAGAGAACCTTTTTATATTACGCCGTAAACTCAAAAGAAAAAATACAACCATCATTAAATTTTTTTCAATAAATAAATTATTTAAACACAAAATAAGCTAATTAAACAAAGTAGGAAGAGGAGCTTAGGGAAAATTGGAAGAGCCAAGTATTGGAGTTGTGCATGGTAATTCCAGTGCACTTTTTGAGAATTAAAAAGCGAAATTATCTTTATCGTCCACCTCTCCAATAATGATCTGGCTGAGTCACAGATTAGAATAAACAACATTTTTGCCGTTAAATATCTTATACAATTGCACATTTTATATTTTTAAAAATGCTATCATATGTATTTGAAGTATTGGAGTTTAATTTATATTTTAGAAAATTAAACGGAGATTGTATTTGTCACAGTGGTGTGTGTCTGTCTCTATTTCCTTTTGAGGTTTGTAATATGAAGGATGATTATTTAAATGAAACACCCCCACCGGAAGGACGAAGGGTAAAAATCGACAAGATTCGAACACAGAACGTAGAATAACTGATAAAACTAAATACTGCAAGGTATTTAGTTCATTACTAAATCAATTCTTAAAATTAATAACAGGAAAAGTAACGACAATAAAAAAAAGTAGTAATAACAACAATAATAATTTCTCACATGGTTATGAAACCTCATAGTTTTAATAAAAATAAGATTAGTTTCTTGATGTTGTTTAGCCACAGGTCAACCCGTATCGAGCATTCCAACTGTGACCATCCCGTCTTTTTGTAAGGGTATGAAGGACTACATTATTTAACGTGTCCTTTCCCGCAAGACGGCAGGGTATGATCTGAGAATAGTGTTGCCTGCTAGTTCTAGCAGGGTCGATCGACCACGTAGAGTTACCTTCAGTTGTGTAATGTGTTGTTAATATTGACGAAGAAGGAAAGACGTTCATTTTTCTTTTTGTATATATATATATATATATATATATATAGTCTTTTTCTTTCTTTTCTGTAATGAGAGTTGGATGAATTAAATGAAGTTGTTAGTCTTAGTTTTGAACTATAATTCCATTCACATGATATATATATATATATATATATATATATATATATATATATATATATATATATATGCGATCCCAGTATTTTACTGGTACTTTATTTTATCCAGTCCTCGAAGGATGAAAGGCAAAGTTAACCTCGGCGGGATTTGAAAACAGTAAGTAAAGCACCGTTACTAAATACCGCAAGGTATTTTGTCCGATGCTCTACCGATTCAACCAATCCACAGTCATGTCTATATGTGCATATTCTCTTTTTGTGTTGTTTTTTTTTTTTACAAATGGTTTAAATGGTTTTTTTTTTTCTTTTTGTTTATATATATATAATTCTTTGTGGGGGAGCAAGACGACTGCTGGGGTTGTCAACGTTCGGTACATCCTACCCCTTGACAGTCATCCGTGGGACAGTGCCAGAACATGCAATTCCCCACACAACTGTAGCATATGAGAAAGACAGCAGCTAGAAAGACCACACTACATATCGTGCAGGGCTTCCTTTCTAAGAAGAAACTGGTGAGATATAGCACCATGAACATAGCATGGTTATAGATGAAAGCTGGATTCAGTGGTTTCGGTATAAGCAACACAGGTATAAGCCACTGTAAGCAATACATCGTCGTTGTTAATTTTGGGGTGATATTTTAGTTACAATTCCATTCGCATCGAGGATGCCTCTGTTTTAACTCCCAAGTTGCCAGATTTCTATCGATGTGTTTTGGTCTTTTAGCTTTTGAAACCTCTTCAGTTCAGAGATCAAAGAAACAGAGAACTTACCTATATATATATATATATATATATATATATATATATATATATATATATATATAGTTAATATATGTGTATATATATGAAATATATAGATATATATATAAACACCAGCACGGCAGTTAACAGTCCTGGTTGAGGTGGTTTACAAGTACTTGCTTGTTTCTTCCGCACAACTTGGCCGTTTGGTTTAATTATTTCGTTGTTATTTGAGGAGGTTTGTTTGTGATATTCGTTTCTTTTTTTTTTAAATCCGAATTTGTTTTCTTCCGCGCACCAACTCAGTTGTTCTTTATGATCGATCAATCAATATCTGTGGTTTGTATCGTCAAGTATGATCTATCGACCTCGGTTGTTCTTCTTCTGCGAGCTTCCAGTAAATCTGTTACGCAGTTCCACATCGAAATAGAGAATCAGGCTTAGGCGAAATATACACTCACAGAGATCGGTTTCTGGCCGCTGTTTCGTATAAAATTGTAGCACTTTACAAGTTTGAAAAGTGATAGGTTTGTCAAAGTATGGAACACCTGCATGGAATGAAAAGAAAAGCTCTCAATTGAAAGTTCAACTGAGAATAAATAAATAAATAAACAAAGAAACATAAAGTAAAAAGAATGAAGGAAAATGAACAAAGAAGAAATGAATAGAGAAAGAATGAATATTGAAACAACGAATAAAAAAATTCAAATAATAAAGGAGAAAATATATATACTCGGTTTTACTTTTCTTTATTAGTTGAGTCAAAATTACCTTCAGTTGAAGTGCTGTGTCATCGATAAGGTGCGCGAGTTATCTATTAAATTTCTGTTATCATAGACACGTATATACATTCTTTTTTTTTTTTTTTTGTAAGGTAGTGTTAAAAAGCAAAATTAGAAAGAGATATGTGAAGGCAAACGATATTTAATATACTTTCCGTTTTCCTGTCAACTACAGGAGACAATAGTGAACAAACGCTCGAATTCACTGACGAGACCAGAATACTAGAAACATGTACAGAATTGTCTTGCATGTTTTACTAGGAAAATTGAAAATATTATTCGTAAATTACCGATAATTCTTTTTTCCCCCTTTTTTTCTCGCTAGTGCAGAGCATTGAAGTGAATTCCATTTCGGTCATTTATTCCGTGTTTGGAATTCTGTTTCATTAAACTATTATGTGTAGCATTTCAGAATTTTGTCGGGAAAATCTCACAGGAACAATGAAAGAAAATCGATAAAGGATCACCGTAGAAAGCGAAGGGATGTCAACGGTTTTAAATAATTGTTATGAGTGTAGAAATGTAGAAATAATCAAACCCGCCCTCTTATTACACACGCACGCACGCACAGACAAACACGCACGCGCACGCACAGACAAACACGCACGCGCACGCACGCGCACGCACGCGCACGCACGCACAAGTGAACAAACGAAAGAAAGTAGCACTCAATACATTTCATAGGAGTTACATATATATATATATATATATATATATATATATATATATATATATATATATATATATATTTTACTAAGTTTGACTCAGTTTTGCATGACTTAAAGTTTGGTGGACGCGTAGTCAAAGTGTCGTACACACACGACACAATTTCCATTTATCACAGGGGGTTCCCAGCCGGGGTCCACAGAAGGTTTAAGGGTCCACGAGTAAAAAATTGTAATTTGTGGGTCCATATATAAATTTTGTTTACTTGGAGAGGTTCCTGTATTTATTGAAATGTTCAAGATTTGTATTTGGAATTTAGGTTCGGCGAGCTGGCAGAAGCGTTAGCACGCCGGCCGAAATGCTTAGCGGTATTTCGTCTGTCTTTACGTTCTGAGTTCAAATTCCACCGAGGTCGACTTTGCCTTTCATCCTTTCGGGGTCGATAAATAAAGTACCTGTTGCGTACTGGAGTCGATCTAATCTACTGACCCCCGCCCCCAAAATTTCGGGCCTTGTGCCTTGAGAAGAATATAAGGAAATTGTTTCATTGTTAGTTTTTACTAACCTACAAATAAATATTCATATATAGGGTCCACAGATGATAAGATAGCAAAATAAGGATGGGAACCCCTGGTCTATCAAATCCACTCACAAAACATTGGCCAGTAGCCCAGGTCTATAGTAGAGCATACTTGTCCAAGGCGCCGCACTGTGAGACTGAACTCAAAATCACATGGTTGCGAAGCAACCATCTTATCAACAGAGACATGAGTACACGTGGATATAGAATTTTGTCATTAATAAAGTGTGAGAAACAGCCGTTACTCCTCCGCTTCTATCTGGTCGGTGGGGAAAGAGAAGAGAAGGACTAGTATATGTCAGTTCAAGAATTGTTGGACTAATATATAATTCTGTACTGCAACGTAATTTTTGTCAGTGACCAGGTCGCAGTTCGCGCGACGAAAATTTTGATACCATATAACAAAAATAGAATTTAACTGTCTTTGTGTGTTTTTGAATGATTAATATGTCTTCCACGTTGTAATTGTATTAGTTTCAACACACAGTCCCAGATTAACGCACTCGCCACGCAAGTACACCTCCGAAATAAGATTCCAGTAATTTCACTATTGATTCTGATTTCAGTTGGCCATCCATACTTTAAAGTAATCTCTCTCTTATGAAACGTTTTAACAGTTGTCAGTGAAATGCAACAACACAATAACACGTACAGATATAACAATAAATATGTATACTACAATAAATTAACTGGTTTACTTTCTGACAATAATCTTATTATTTAATTTATTCAATTATATCTTGGTTATATATATTTTTTTTCTTCCTATTTTTCTAATTTCTTTATTCGAAACTAAAGCTAGATATATTTTGTGTGAAATTAAATTGAAGTCCAGTGTTCGTCGTTCGACTCCTACGTGTCTGTTCGATCTGTCAGATGTAAATATGGGACAGAAGCGTGTGAAAGGTAATTAAATTCACTCAGATGATTTTGTATCATTTATGTCACTTGTTACTCCATTGCCAATATCCACTGCTTATTGCATCATCATTTAATTGATAGCCAATGTATCCGTCGATAATGATGTAACAATAAGTGTGCCCCCACGTTGTCACACATGTTTACAAAGTACCTCTTATGTTAGTTCTGAACGAACGAAACAAGACAATATCTGTATCACCCTTCGCTTGACCTGTTAGATATAGCAGTCTCATTTCCCTAAAATCACACCTTACTAACTTTTATTTTTCTATCTTTAAATGAAGTCCATGCTGTACAAAATGACGAAGTGTGAGTCAGGAACATCTTTGATCATGTATATTTAAAGATCGCGGCCGACCTAGAACTAAACAACGACAACAACGAACTGTTCCTCACGTGTCTCTTGCCTTAGAATTTTATTCCATTTCTATACAAATCCTTCAATAAACCGATTTGTTTGTCCCTTGCGATTCCACAGAAGTGGTCGGAATTTCACGTTAGTGTTAAAGCTCCGACCCAATGAAGGAATCGTTTACGTAGTCACTTATTATTCAAAACTATAGCAGACCCTTTTTTTTTAATGGATACATTACAAAATATATCTCTACAAAAAATAATACTGTGTTACGTAACCTCCCATTAAACTATTGGGTAGACACACATATACCTGTTTGTATTTATGTTTTGTTTTGTTTTATCTTTCTAAAATTTTGTTTATTTCATCATGTCCATTTCGCTCCCCCCGTGCTACTTTCCATTTTCAGCTGAAGAGAAACTGAACACGCGCAGGTGCTCTCTCTCTCTCACACACACACAAACATATTGATATTCAACTCAGTGATACCAACATATAGGTATCATTAGCAATCATTGCTCATTGCGAAGTTCGCTGTTACAATCAACAGGTGCAGGAGTGGCTGTGTGGTAAGACACTTGCTTACCAACCACATGGTTCCGGGTTCAGTCCCACTGCGTGGCACCTTGGGCAAGTATTTTCTACTATAGCCTCGGGCCGACCAAAGCCTTGTGAGTGGATTTGGTAGATGGAAACTGAAAGAAGCCCGTCGTATATATGTATGTATATATATATATATATATATATATGAATGTGTGTGTATATGTTTATGTGTCTGTGTTTTGTCCCCCCAACATCGCTTGACAACCGATGCTGGTGTGTTTATGTCCCTGTAACTTAGCGGTTCGGCAAAGTCTGGGCAAGGTTGTTGATAGAAGACAAGCAGTCCCCCATGCATACCAGCCTCCTCTCTCCATGCCACTGATGTTACCCAAGGGAAAGGCAAAGGGACTGATACAGTTTGGCACCCGTGACATCGCAACTCATTTATTACTTTGCAAGTGGCTGAGCACTCCACAGACATGTGTACCCTTAACGTAGTCCTGCTGAAACTCCCTGAGAACTGTATTCTAGTATATCTGAAATAAATGACTCATTTTATAGTTGCAGGATCTCGAGAAGAGTTGATGGTTTTGGCCATTGGTGACATTGTCAACCAGTTGATCCAAGCTCATGTCCAGAAAAAAGATGTTAATTTAAATACGTGAGTATTTTTAGATTCTTATTTGTTCCCTTTGCTGTCTTGGGGGGTGATCACCTTACCATTTCACCATTTTTTGATTCAGAGTTCTGCTGTGTATTCAAATTCTTTCTTGGATAACTTTATGGTTTTATTCTTTGACTGTTTGTCGTAATTATCTCTATTTTATTACACGAGTGGTACCTCTAGTGGTAACAAAAGGTCATGTTCTATTTATCTTGATATGAGGCCATCATGTCTTGCACATATGGTTGTGATGCATGTGCCTGGTATACCCTTATCAGATGGGTTGTCATGATGGACACGTATTGGGTCCCATATATTTGTACCCCAGTGTCACTTTGATGGAATGCGCTGCTCCCTCACTCAATAATAAAAATAATTTTTGACTTATGTATTGTGTTGTCTTATGTTTTCTTTTACAGAGTGAAATGCAAATCGTCCAGCAAATATGGCCTGGCAAGTCAACCGAGGCTGGTAGATATCATTGCTGCAGTACCACCTCAGTATAAAAAGGTAACCGATTACTTCTTCCATCTACAGTTTATATGTATATATATTTTTATATTTATATATATATACATACATACATATATATATGATGATGATTTTTATTAATAAGCAGTACTTATTTTTTTAAAGTTTATTTTATGAAACATTTTCTCCTTTTGTAGGAATTACTTCCCAAATTAAAAGCCAAACCAGTTCGAACTGCCAGCGGTGTAAGTTTTCTTTTATTTCGCTAAATATTTTCAAAGCATCTCATTTTCTTATGATTATTTCAGGTTTTATGTGTTGGGGTTCTCTGATTGGCCCTAGGGGACTGTCCCTCTTTTGGGACACATAAGTATATTATTATTGGAAACTGGATTGACAGTATTGTTAGAGGGTTGGACAAAATAAATGCCTTGCAGTATTTAGCTCTTTAGATTCTGAGTTCAAATCTCACTGATGCCAGTTTTCCCTTTTATCTTCCTGGGATCATATAGTGGACTTGATGTAATCAACGAACACCTTCTCCCTAAATTTCAGGCCTTGTACCTATTAATGGATTAAGTTGGTATCATTGACCCCCAAACGCTATTGATTGTTTGTGAATGTTACCTCTTAAAACACTGTCTTTCTATTTCTTACTCTCTCATTTATGTCTGTTTGTTTTGCAACATTTCTCTCTCGAATTTAAGCTCTCGTCTCTCTTTCTCTCTCCCTTCTGTTACAGATAGCTGTTGTTGCTGTGATGTGTAAGCCACATAGATGTCCTCATATTGCCATGACAGGAAATATATGTGTGTGAGTAACCAGAATTGCATTGGTTATTTTTTTTTTTTACTTTCATTTTTGTTTCATTCTTGTTTTGTTATATATTTTCATTGTATTAATGGCTGTGGCCAGTTTGGATTCAGAATTTAGAGCTGATAGATAGCAAAACTGTAGGGACATGGCACTAAACATCTCCACCATATCAGCAGTGTGATGCTACCCTGTTGTTGAACATGCATGAGTGGTGGATGTGGAGGATGAGTGGAGTGAAGTATACATCAGTGGTGGATGTGGACAGGATGAGTGGGGACATGGTTATAATGAAAGAATTGAGTACGGTGTCCACTGGATATACAGTGTTAATTTTATGTGAAAGATAAGCCATCTGCTTTTTTTTTTTTTTTTGGTCCATAGTGTATCTAGAACTAAATTATTCATTGTGTCCTTCAATTTTTAAGATGATAAGGAGTCATTTGTAGGAGACTTAGCTGCTATTTTTAACAGATTGAGCAATTGCATAGAGACCCCATCTCTTTAGCCTTGCAGTTATATACTATTGTCTTATATGGTCCATTTTCATTTCATTTCCAGTTACTGTCCTGGGGGACCCGATTCAGACTTTGAATATTCTACACAGTCATATACAGGTTATGAGGCAAGTTTGCAATCTTCTTTTTTTTTCCCTTCAGAAGTGTTCTAAATATATTTGGTGCTTTAGAACCAGATTCAGAAAAAAAGCTCTCTTTCTCAGGACAGTTTCACCGTTACACAACTGAACACTGAACTCTGCTCCTGCCACTGCTATCTCTCTCTCTCTCTCTCTCTCTATATATATATATATATATATATATATATATATATGCATGCATACAGACAGACAGTGTGGTGAATAAACTGTTGTCTAAATTAGGCAAAAATGAAAATAACACTGACATCTCATTTTCACAGATATATTTCTGGCATGATTTCTATGGCTGGATGCCCTTTCTAACACCACTCCACAGAGTGTACAAGATGCCTTTTACGTGGCACCAACACCAGTGTTTTACCATGGCACCATATATATATATCATCATCATCATCATCGTTTAACATCCGCTTTCCATGCTAGCATGGGTTGGACGATTTGACTGAGGACTGGTGCAACCGGATGGCTACACCAGGCTCCAATCTGATTTGGCAGAGTTTCTACAGCTGGATGCCCTTCCTAGAACATTCTAGCATGTAAAATGGATGTTAAAGGATGATGATATATATAGTCTTCATATGATAGTTGTAAATAAGCATCACCATTATTAAAATGTTCATTTCTAGTTTCTATGACCTGATCATGGAGAAATGTTACCTTGTTTGGAAAAAGGTATGGGTTGGCAACAGAAAGGACATCCAGCTGTAGAAAGTCTACCTTAATGAATTCTGTCTGATGCATTCAAGCAGAGAAAGCAAGCACTAAAATGATAATGGTGGGTTGGAGGGAGAGGAGGATAATGAAACACCTCCATAATTGAACAGGGTACATAATTAATCTTTATCAGGTGTTTTTTGCCAGAAGTACCCAGCAAATATTCACATTTAAAAAGGGAAAATTAAAATAATTGTTATGATGATGGTGATGATAATATTTTGTCTGATTATGTTGATGATGACGATGCTTTCTCTATTTCCAGCCCACATCAATGAGAGCAATTCGAGCTCGTTACAACCCTTATTTACAGACCAGACATAGAGTTGAACAGGTAAAGTAACCTATGTCATTACCTTTCTCTTTTGCAATTCATCGGTGCTGGTAGTCTCATTCTACTGACCTTATAAAGATGTGTTCCTGTGCAAGCCTTTAGCTACTTAGGTGCAAAGCTTTTCTACTCTAGGCACAAGGCCTGAAATTTTTGGGAAGGGGCCAGTCAATTAGATCGACCAAGTACGCAACTGGTACTTAATTTATCGACCCTGAAAGGATGAAAGGCAAAATTGACCTCACCAGAATTTGAACTCAGAACGTAAAGACAGACGAAATACCACTAAGCATTTCGCCCAGAATGCTATCATTTCTGCCAGTTCACCGCCTTAAGTACAAAACTGTGGCCCCCCAACTTGGAGCAGACATACAAACACTCTGTCATTTGCCTTTATGTCGGGTTTTTTTTCTATGCCAGCATATGTTAGGTGAATATATATTTTTGGAGTATTGTTTTACAGCCACATACCCTTCTTGTCACTAAACCCTTACCTCCTTTTCATGTAAGGGGTCTTTTATTCAACACATGTTTCAAAGCACAAATCCAGCAGACAGTTTGTTGAAAAGGGAAATGGCAACAACATCGTTGCTTGAAACTTGGTGCTTTTCCATTCAGTGTGTGAAGAATGTAACCATTCGCATGGTCATGTGTGTGCTCACATAATACACACATACATACGTCCCAGGATGTGTGGGTTTTTAAGCTTGATTCCCAGCCATATGGTCTTGGTTTCAGTCCTACCACATGGCACCTCGGACAAGGAACTTTTACTGTAGCCCTTGCTTGACCAAAGCTTTGTGAGTGTATAGGGTAGATGGAAACTAAAAGAAACCTGGAAGCCTGTCATTTGGATATGTGTATATATACATATACGGTGGGCTTCTTTTAGTTTTCATCTACTGGATTCACTTACATGGCATTAGTTGACTTGTTGAGGCTACAGTAGAAGACATGACACTTGCCCAAGGTGTCATGCAGTGGAAGTGAACCCAAAACCACGTGGTTGGAAAGTGAACTTTTTAACCGCATAACCATTCCTGCACCTTTTATGTATTAAAATTAATAATTTCATTTTATTTATTGTTGTTGTTGTTGCTTGAATTTTTTTTTTTTTTGTTTTGTGTCCTCCTTCACAGCTGAAACAACTTGGTCACAGTGTTGATAAGGTGGAGTTCATCGTAATGGGAGGAACTTTCATGTGTCTGTCAGAAGAATACAGGGACTTCTTTATTCGTAACTTGCACGATGCTCTCTCTGGCCACACCAGTAATTCAGTAGCTGAGGCTGTTAAGTGAGTCGTATTACTTTCCTCTTAATTATTGTTGTTGTTGTTGTTGAACCCTAGGTCAATCCTGATGTAGCAGACCCTTGTTCAAATGTCTTCCAACTGTGATAATCTTGTTATTTCAGAGTGTGTATATGTTTATATATATATTTATCGTCATCATCATTTAAAAGGTTCCATGCCGGCATGGGTTGAATAGTTTGATAATATCCATTGTGTTCAAGGACTGCATCAACCTCAGCACTTTCCAGGTGGTAATCCCTCCCCTTCCTTGGAACTTTCCACAAAGGAATTCCTCCCCTCCTTGGAACTTTCCAAGAAGTACCTATCATTCCTGGGATATTTCCCGGAAGTACTACCTGTTCCTTGGAACTTTCCAGGAAGTACCCCTCAGAACTTTCCAGGAAGCATGCCACTTCGGAACTTTCCAGGAAGCAGTACCTCTCCTCAGAACTCACCAGGTCCTGTCTAACCCATGCCAGCATGGAAATCGGACATTAGATGATGATGGTGGTGATGGTGATGTCGCAACTAAATTGCTTACAAAAAAAAGAAATGGATGTGGCAGAAAACAAAGAACCATAATATTGTACAAGGGTAGAGTTTCGGTTGTCATTGTTTCTTTAGTTCTGATCATTAAGGGTATATTAAGGGTATATTACAGATTGTTACTGTTTCTTTGGTTATTATCATTAAGGGTACGTTATGGATTATAGCTGAATCTTTGGTTCTTATTTCAGATATTCAGAAAAGAGCCGGACGAAATGTATTGGAATTACCATAGAAACCAGACCTGATTATTGTCTCAGAAAACATCTAAGGTACGTTCCCAAAAACTGATCGATTTACAAGAGAAGATGTCCTGCCCAAAGTTAGAAACAATTATTATTATTATGATTATTATTATTATTATTATTATTATTATTATAAAGGCAGCAAGCTGGCAGAATCGTTAGCATACCAGCCAAAAATGCTTAGCGGCATTTTGTCCATCTCTACGTTCTGAGTTCTAATTTTGTTGAGGTTGACTTTGTCTTTCATCCTTTCGGGGTCAATAAATTAAGTACCAGTGAAACACTGAGGTCGATGTGATTGACTACTCCCCTCCTCACAAATATGAGGCCTTGTGCCTCCAGTAGAAAGGATTATTATTATTATTATTATTATTATCATTATCATATGTGAAGGGGCGTGGCCTAGTTGTTAGGTGTCTTGCACTAACAATTGTGAGATTGTGGTTTTGATTTCTAAACCAGCTTTGCATTGTATTCTTGAGCAAAACACTTCATTTCATGTTACTCCAGTCTACTCAGCTGTAAATGGGTCACCCTGTGATGGACTAGCCTTCCAGTCAGGGGCAATGTTGGCCTGCTTGCCTAACCAGCAGTGTGGCATCTTTCAAAAGATAAAACGATGTAAAGTGCATTGTGACCAGCAGTGTATAACATCATCCAATAGTCTGGTTGATCAAATAATCACGTTATATATGTACGTACACACACACACACACACACACTCAGTTTTAACCCATTTTCGCATTCGTTTCCTTCCAGTGATATGTTGGCCTATGGCTGCACTCGTCTAGAAATTGGTGTACAGAGTGTCTTTGAAGATGTTGCCAGGGATACCAACAGGTAAAATGTCCTTTTATATATATAGGTTAGCTGTGTTAGTGGTTAAAATAACTGTCTAAGGGATAGAAGTATCCATTACACTACTGGTATATTACCTATGTTTAACCATGGGCATACAAATGCAAGCGTATTATGCTCATGAATTATAGATAAAGACAAAGATAAACATGAGTTTATCAAGAATCAAAATTTAAAGAAGACAGAAAATGGAGAAATACTGATGAACATCAATTATTATTTATTAATTCAATACAAATAGACTTTTTCTTCTCTCTGCTCTTCTTTATTTATTCTTCACTCTGATAAAGCTCCATCTTTCAGATCGGTTTTATAACCAAATATGATAAATATTTTTAGCACATCAATAACAATACCATACAGCACTGGAAACAGAAACAGCTGTTAGATGGGATGCAGTCTGTTTGTATTGAATTAATAATTGATGTCAGTTGTTGTTCATCGATGTTTCTCCATTTTCTGTTTTCTTTATATATATATATATATATATATATTCTGTATTTTTAAAATGAGGAATTTTGTACATTATTTACAATGGACGGATCGGTGTCCTCATTTTGATTGTTGTTATCACAACATTTCGGCTGATGTACCCTCCAACCTTCATCAGGCGTTCTGGTGGAATATATATATATTCTTGTATGTGCATGCTTAAATACTTACATGTATGCCTGTGTATACATGTGTGTGCGTGCATGTGGGGATGTTTACATTCCTTACCATCGCTTCTTAACATAATTCTTTTACTGTGAGGATCAAAGAACAAGCATTTGGTTTTGTTTTGTGTTTCAATTTCTTTCTTTTAGGGGTCACACAGTAAAGGCTGTTTGTGAATCATTCCAAATGTCTAAAGATGCTGGTTTCAAGGTTGTGTCTCATATGATGCCAGATCTACCAAATGTTGGCCTAGAGAGAGACATCCAACAGTTTGTTGTAAGTAACCTTCAAACAATTTATTTCACCCATTTTTTTCCCCTTCTTTCCTGTGACAATCTAACCACTTATCTCAAAGCAGCTCAACTAGGAGAAATTCTCATAAAGGTTTAACATGGGAGCTAATGACCCTTGCAAATATCTAAAATGATGCACATGCTGGTTGAAATTGTATAAGAACTTAGGAACAATAAGTAATTGCACAAAATTAGCTTCTGTTCTATTAAAATAATCTGTTGCTATTTTTGGATTTATTATCTTTTTGTAAAGCATGGTTAGGGGTTTAGCTCCAGGTCAGCCCTGATCAAGCAGACCTTTGATGAAAAATATTCTAACCATGTCCCATTCGTTTTCAAGTTTATACTGTTCATTTTTTTTTTTTTCATTTTTTCCACAGGAATTCTTTGAGAATCCGGCTTTCCGACCTGATGGATTAAAGTTATATCCTACACTTGTCATTAGAGGAACAGGTATGTTGTACACCTGATTACTATATTAAAGAACAAAACATGACAACTTTTATTTATTTTATTCTTCTATATTTTTCAAATCATAAATTAGTTATTTTCATGCTAACATGTTGCTCCATGTATATGTATAAGTGTGTAAGAAAAATCTCAAAGTGTCTAAAATAAAAAAATTTGGTTTAAATTCTAAGATATTTTTTTTGTTCTTTGTAACAGGTTTGTATGAACTTTGGAAGACTGGAAGATATAAGAGTTATCCTCCCAGCACGTTGGTGGATTTAGTGGCCCGTATCCTGGCACTTATTCCACCTTGGACAAGAGTGTACAGAGTTCAAAGGTAAATTGCTGCTGCTACTACCACCACAACTGATAATACAATCACCTCCAATACCACCACCAATACTACTACTATATCATAACCACTACTATCCTGACTACTACTGCTGCTGCTGCTACTACTACTACTACTGCTACCACCCATGCTGCCAAAAATGCTGTTTATTTAATCCTTTCCAATAATGCATATTGTTAAATTAATATTTCGATTGTGTCTAAGGCAGCTTAATTAGCAGAATCGTTAGCACACCTGGCAAAATGTTTAGCAGTATTTCGTCTGTTTTTTATGTTTTGAGTTCAAATTCTGCCAAGGTGGACTTTGCCTTTCATCCCTTTGGGGTTCAGTAAAATCAAAAGATGTAAATATTCTTTTCCACCTTAGGCACAAGGCTCGAAATTTTGGGAGAGGGGGCCAGTCGATTAGATCGACCCCAGTATGCAACTGGTACTTAATTTATCGACCCCGAAAGGATGAAAGGCAAAGTCGACCTCGGCGGAATTTGAACTCAGAACATAAAGACAGACGAAACACCGCTCAGCATTTCTGCCAGCTCGCCACATTGAAAGGTGTAAGTATTGTTTCTGTAATGTATTTATTTCGTAATTCTTTGCAGGGATATTCCAATGCCCCTGGTGACTTCCGGTGTTGAACATGGCAATTTGAGGGAACTGGCTCTTGCCAGGATGAAAGACCTTGGCACCCAGTGCAGAGATGTGAGAACAAGGGAAGTTGGAATTCAAGAGATTCACCATAAAGTCAGACCTTATGAGGTAAGCAAACCCTTTTATGTACATCATGTGCATATGCACACGCATACGGATCAGTGGTGTATGGCGGTTGTTGTATTCTGTATTCTGCCACACCCAATGCCACCAAATTTCAAGCAGGGGTGTATAACAAAAGTTTTCCATTCAGATTCGTGATTAAATTAATGAGTAAGGTTAATTATTTATAACAAATTTTCCATTTTCGATGAGTGTGCAGCATACACCTGGAATATACACCCACTGATACAGACATATGTCTGTGTGTGTGTACATATCTATGTATATGTTTGTGTGTGTGTGAGGCAAGGCTGTGTGGTTAAGAAGCATCCAGTGCTTAAAAGAACTTTTATGTGTTTGTTATTTTAGGTTGAACTCATTCGTCGAGATTACGTTGCAAACAAAGGCTGGGAAACGTTCCTTTCCTATGAAGACCCAGAACAAGACATCCTCGTTGGTTTACTACGTCTGCGCAAATGTTCCGAGGAAACTTACCGTCTAGAACTCAAGGGTGGCTGTTCAATTGTGCGAGAACTCCATGTTTATGGAAGTGTCGTCCCTGTACATGCTCGAGAAGTAACAAAATTTCAACATCAGGTATTTTTGTCTTTCTAGCTATCTAATTATTTGTGTGTCTCTTTCTCTTTCTATAAGGTGTGTGTGTATATATATTTATATTTATGTGATTCAGAATCACAACTGTCTGATGAATGGGAACATGAAACTGAGTAGCAGTGTTTCTGTGATGTCTGCATCTTTATTAATAAAGCATATTACTCTACCTCTGGTATTTGAGTACTATTTTTCCCTGAATGAGTGTTGGCCTAGTTGGCAGGGTGGCATCAATCAAAACCTGAAATGGTGTAAAGCACACTGTGACCAGTGATGTGTGACAACATCCAATAGCCTGGTCAGTCAAATGATACTATAAATATATATACAGGCATAGCTGTGTGGTTAAGATGTTCCCTTCCCAATTATGTAGTCTTCGGTTTAGTGCCACTGTCGTATGGCATCTTGGGCAAGTGTTTTCTACTATAGCCCTAGGACAACCAAAGCCTTGTGAATGGAATTGGTAGACAGAAACTGAAAGAAGACGTGTGTGTGTGTGTGTTATTGTCAGAATTAACTGAAACAAAGGTAGCATGATTTTACAGAAATATGATGATGATGATAACAAAAGGGTTTATGATAATCATATTTATAGACATTGTGATGATGATGATGATTGTGTTCTGAAATATTCTCATTCCTTTGTGACTGATGTAGGGTTTTGGTATGTTGTTAATGGAAGAAGCTGAAAGGATTGCATTTGAAGAACATGGTTCCACCAAAATGGCTGTTATATCTGGTATGTATTTGTTGTCTAATTCTTTTTATATTGGTTTCAGTCGCTGGAGGAACTTTAGTAATATGAGGCTTGTATGCATTGGCAACTGGTACTCATCCTAAAAAAAAAATCTTGCCAAGGCCAGCACATATGTGTGCCAATGTGAATTTATTGAATTTATTTACCGATACTGTTTTTGTACCTAGGGTAAATGTGTTTCTTTGCTGTAGTTTAATTAATAATGTTAGTGTTTAATCCTTCCTAGAACTAAGATGAATGAATGTGGTGATATCTAAGGTTTGTTTGTTCCCAAACAACACTTATTCTAGTGCTGCTGACACTGCTAGATTGAATGGTAGTGCCCTGTTGCCGAAACCATAGCGATATCTGTGGGGCAGTTGATGATGGAGGTATGTTGGATTGTGGGTATGGCTGTTATTGTCTGTGCGGATTTTATAACACATCCATTTGATATGTCATGTAGGCATATATCAACGTAATCTAATGATGTATGTTGAGTTAGTAGGGCAGCCATCATCTTACAGGATGACACAGTCATCTTATATACAAACGGCATGGCTGTGTGGTTTAAGCTCACTCTGCAACCATGTGCTTTTGGGTTCAGTCCCCCAGTGTGACACCTTGGGCAAGCATCTTCTACTACAGACATGGGTTGACCAATACTTTGTGGGTGCATTTGGTAGATAGAAAACTGTGTAGAAGCCTGTTGTATATAAGTGTGTGTATCCTTGATTGTCCCCTGCTTGATAACCAGTGTTGATTTATGTCCTCATAATTTAGCGGATCGGCAAAAGAGACTGAAAAGCAAAGTTCTGGGGTCAATTTGTTCCAATAAACCCTTCAATATAGGTGCCCCAGCATGGCCACAGTCTGTTGACTGAATCAACTAGAAGATATGTTTGTGTGTGTGCGTACACATTTAGAAACCTAGCAATAATGCCTCGATTTAGCCAGATTCCTGCATTTTGTCCCTTTCAGATCATCTCCCTTGTATAGATTGAATATTGTTTTGAATCCCAGATGTTTTATTTTCTTAGGTGTTGGCACAAGAAATTATTATCGGAAAATAGGATACGAGCTGGAAGGTCCTTATATGACGAAGAGTTTAATAAAATCCTGATATGGAAAAAGGAAATGAAAGAGCGAAATAATGAACCCTGCTGTTGTCATTTCAATCCTTCATTCCTCAGCAAGAACATTCAGGGACAATAATATGTGACATCTTGTGTGATTTGTGGAAGGCTTTTACAGTAAGAATGATAAGACAGGCATTTGCCTGCCTTTGCAATATATGTAAATATTATTTTAAATATTTAATAAAAATTGTAAAATAAATTGTTTTGAGAAGTGGATGCTTCAAAGATTTTCTTTGAAATAAGTTATAAAATTCTTTTTTTTTTTGTAAATATTGTGTTGTATATATATATATATATATATACACACAAGTGAGCACATAAGTGCAAAACAAGGTGAAAAAAAACAGTATTCATATACTAAAAGTGGAGTGATATGCTTTTATTTAAGCTGCAAATCTTTATCACAACAGTCCATGAAACTCTGGTTGGCATTTGGAAGGACATCCAGCTGTAAAAACTGTGCCAAGACTGACCTCGCTTGTGCAGGTGTCAGGTAAAAAGCACTCGATCCACTCTGCGAGGTGGTTGGGGTTATGAGGGGCATCCAGCTGTAAAAATCATGCCAAAACAGACAGCAACCTGGGGTAGTCTTTTACCTGGCTGGCTCCTGTCGAACCGTCCAATCCGTGCCAGCATGGAAGGCAGATGATGTTACATATATATATATATGTATGTATATGCACATGTAGCTGTGTGATTAAAATGCTTGCTTCCCAACCATGTGGTCCTTCAATTCAGTCCTATTGCATGACTACTATGAGCAAGATCTACTTTAGCCCTGAGCTAACCAAAGCTTTGTGAGTAGGTTTGGTAGATGGAAACTGGAAGAAGCTCATTGCATATATGTATGTTTGTGGCTACTCTTGTGTTGACATCACATGATGATTGTAAAGGAACATCACCACCATATAAATGATCTCATTCATTTTAAGTCTTCCATGGAAAACATGTCTAGCCATGGGGGAAAATATTGCCTTATTTAGAAACAAGGTGAACATTGAAAATAGGAAGGGAATCTGGCCCTAGAAAATCTACCTCAACAAATTCCATCTGGCCCATGGACATTAAAACGATGATGATGATGATCTATGAGACAGAGAAACCTTTAATGTGGCAAATGAAGAAGTACCAACGTAATCTTAGAAACTTTAAAAATCCAAGACCAAAATAAGAAACATCAACACAACATCTTTGTCATGCAGAGACTTTACTTCACCATAATAATTTTTTTTTTTCATTCTTTTCCTTTCTTGTCTCATATTTTTCTTTTTTCTTTTTATTACAAGAAACATTGTTTTGTTTGTTATTTCATCAACAATGGTTTAAATTCCAGCATGGTTGTAGAATTTGGTAAAGAAAATAAATAAAAATTCTTTTGATCAAAGAAATCATAAAAAGATCAAGGTTGAGGAAAAAAGAGAGGGAAAAACGATCCAAAAAGAACTAAGTGTACTTTTATGATTTGTGAATATCACAGGCTCGTATTGTATTGTTTTGGGGGTTTGAGAGTATTTTTCCTTTGTGGCTTTTTCTTTATTTTTTTTAATACTTGTTTATCATTATTATTATCACTATTAAATATATGAGTTTTATTTATTGGTCTTTAGAAGATACACATGTACATTGACACATATAGACACACATACATACACGCATCCATGGACATAGATATTCCTACAAACAAACAAAATAAACTTGGGGAAAAAATAACATTGCTAGCATGAGTGTTGTGATATGCTCAAGGCAGCCATCTTTTCTAGTTGAACAGACATGTCTTGGACAAAACATGTGAGAATTCCACATTTAATGTGTGGAAATGTATATATATATATATTGTGTGTGTATACTTATATATAATAACACACACACACACACGAATATATATATATATATATAATAAATGCTTGTTTTTATGTTTAGTTATAATCCTTTCTACTTAAGGCACAAGGCCTGAAATTCTGGGGGAGGGGGTTAAGTCATTTACATTGACCCCAGTGTTTCACTGGTACTTAATTTATCAACCCTGAAAGGATGAAAGGCAAAGTTGACCTCGGCAGAGTTTGAACTCAGATCACAGCAGCAGACAAAATATCACTAAGTATTCCTCCCGGTCTGCTAATGGTTCTGCCAGTTTGCTGCTTTGTTGTCTTACAATAAAGACAATTTCATATTAATCTGATGGGTTACTCTATACTATTGTAGAATACATAGTTATTATTCTTTTACAAGAATGTTGTACCTATATATATATATATATATATATATATATATATGTATAGAGAGAGATAGATAGATAGATATAAAGGCTATCATTGGTTTCATGTTAAGAAAAAATATCTTAATATCTTAGCAATTTTTCAAGCCAATCACATGGTGGAATGGTGTTCATTTCCATTTTGGATGAAAACACCATCCCTCCATGTGATTGGCTTGCAAAATGGCTAAGATATTAAGATATTTTTTCTTAACATGAAACCAATGGTAGCCTTAATACACAAATAAAGAAATTCTATCCACTAATGTGGTGTTGAACTTATTCTCATCATTCAATATTTACATATGTGTATATATATATATATATATATAATGAAATTGAATTTAGTCAAACAAAACCAAACTTCATGAAACTATGTTTTCACAAATGCTGTATCTGTTTTTTCTGTCAGTGCAGCCCACATTTGTGGAAACTTGTTGCCACAGTGAGATTGGTTTCAGTTGACCAAATTAAATTATTTATACTCTATTTTCAGTATTGAGTATTTTTTCTTTCATTTGTTAGTTAGCACAAACACATATCTACACATACACCCACACACACACACACACAATGTACATACAAATGTATACATATACATAGTAAAGTGCACCATTAAACACCTTTGATGTCTATTTGTTTTCTAAAAGCTGGATTGCTTCCTTTATATGTATATATAAAAAAATACTTACATACATGCACACATATATGGATACATTATACACATATGCATGTTTGTATGTACATAAATACATGTATTTAAGGAGTAGAGAGAGAGAGAGAGAAAGAAAGAAAGAAAGTGATATCAAATCACATCACAGCATTCTCTAAACCAATTCCTTCACACTCGATGATTGTCTGGGTCTGAGAAAGGTTTACCACATCAAACTTGGCCTGCAATAATAAAAAAACATTAAGGAAAAAAGCATACATCATTTGAATACCTTTTAGTGTTATTTTGTGTAGTGTCTTTTGATGTGTTCTGCATGGTTACTACAGCATGGTAGAGTCACTGATGCCTTTGCAATGACAGCCAGAATAACACAGAGACAACCAGGCCTTCAGTGGTGCCCACATAATGACCATGTAGTTCACCATTCTGTATTCATAACTAATACAAGTAGCTATCAACAGTCCTGTCTATCTAACTGTATGTAGGTCCCACAGGATGGCAAAATTCACTGTACTGTGTCCTTGATCAAAACAATTTTCAACAGTCCAGCCCTTCCAGCTATAGGTGGGTACCACAGTGTGGTAGTGTACAGTGCCATTGATAGTGTAAGTAGGTACTACACTGTAATGTGTCTATACCTTATACACCTAGGTACCATACAATTTTAAACAACAGTAATACTACAGGACTGCTGAATGCTTAAATGTGTTGCAGTCTAGAGATCAAATGGTGTAAAACCTATCTACTATAGACAGCCGTCTAATCTTCAGAAAGATTTCTAATTCAGACAAGGCTAAAGAAGCTGAGACAAGCATTTGTTTGTTCCTTTGGTTGGTGGTAATTTAGACAAAAGTGTTAAGCTTCCCTTTTAACATACCTGAGTAAGTTGTTTAGCAACATGAATAGCTGTTTCAGTATGGAGAGTGAGAGGGCCACATCGAATACTAGATTTGCCTTTAGCCAAAGCCATCAGAATAATTAACTGCAAAAAAGAGAACCATTAAGTTAATATTGAAGTTATTTTAGGAACAAAATATGGAATAAAGAATTTCTATTTAAGGTAAAAAAAAAAGAAAAACATTAAAAATCTTAAAGACTTATCAATGTTAGCTGAAGAATCTCTTCCTATATTTACCCTGGACATTGCTGTCTTGAGTCCTAGGACTCATAGGGATTAGTTACTTGGTTCCCATGGGATATAAGTGACCAAGATCACAATACACCCTTGAATGGGATGTCAGTGTGTTGCAGGGTCACTCATTTACAGACGAGTGAACTGGAGCAGCATGAAATGCAGTGTTTTACTCAAAAACACTGCATCACCTGGTCCAAGAATTGAAACCATGATCTTGTGATTGTGAAGGAAACATCCTAACCACTGGCCATACGTATTCCATCTGTTCATGAAAGTCCACGAAACAGAAACAACACATGTATCTTAATCCACTTTTGTGTTTAAGAAACATAAAAATGTAAGAATTATTGTACCAAAGAAATCTCTACCTTTTCTATATTTTCTTTTTATGGATTAAAAAAAGAGTCTCTTTATGTGAAAGATTAAATATAAAACTTATTTGATTGGGTAATTGAAGAATGTACCAGGATTCCAGTCAAATAAAACCACAGGGTGTTTGAATGCAGTGGAGACTTCATCAGAATGTACTGGGATTTAACTTAACTGTAGCATAATGAAGACAGCAGAGAGGTCCTCACTCACCAAAGTACAGCAGAGAGGTCCTCACTCACCAAAGCACAGCAGAGAGGTCCTCACTCACCAAAGCACAGCTGAGGAGGTTCTTTTTCTCACATGAGCACAAATGAAGGAGTCCTCACTCACCAAAATGCAGTGGAGTCCTTACTAGAGCACAGCAGAGGGGACCTTCACTCACAAATGTAGTAAAGGAGGTTTTCTAACACAAGAACAATTAGAGGAATCCTAATTCACTAATTGTAAATAGCTTTTGAGATATATTTTACATCGTTAGTGTCCATGCTGTTTTGTATGTATGAAATAGAAACATTACAAAAATGGTACCTGATCTTGTAGATAGTCATCAACACAACCACCGTGGAAAATATTGTCTAAAAGACTGGAAGCAGCCTGGTAACCCACATCCTCTGCAGAACGTCCTTTAAAACATAAAAAAAAGCACATAAATATAAAATATTAATTAGACATTTAATCTCTCTCTCTCTTGTTCTTCTCATGTCCATCCTCATTACTCTTCTGCTGCATCACACAGTCAGTCATCTCCTACTCTCCACAATTTGTTAGCTTGGCATGTCTTCTCAAACACAGTATTTTGCCAAATATTTCTCTGAAATTTTTCTTCCAAGTCTATTTTTTTAATTATCTTTTTCACTCTTGGAGCCTTAGTAATCTGTTACAGCACTTACCTAGCATACTTAATTGTTTAGATCACCTACGAACTAAACCCCCATACTTTGTGTATATATATATCCATATATATATAATGCCACCAACTCAAGAGAGGTTGTCTGATGGAACTAAAGAGAACCCTTGGCATTGACTCGGTTACTGTCCTCCAAATGTCCATTTCTTTTATTGGTTTCAGCCCAGACTACCAACAATAAAACAATAAAGGGAAAAAAGAAAATACAAAATAAGAAAACAAACCTCTTTTGCCAAGTCCTGAGCCAGCTAAAAGACATCCAGTAGTAGTTTCAGCCACCAAACTATAAATAGAAATAATAGTAATAATGATGGTGATGATGATGATGATAGTAATGGTTTCAAATTTTGCCACAAGGACAGCCATTTTAGGGGAGGGGATGAATTGATTACACTGACCCCAGTGTTTCACTGGTACTTAATTTATCGACCCCAAAACAATGAACAGCAAAGTTGATCTTGGGGGAATTTGAACTCAGAATGTAAAGATGGACGAAACACCGCTTAGCATTTCGTCCAGCATCCTAACGACTCTGCTTGCTCGTTGCCTTAACAAGAATAAGTAGCTTGCTTCCCAACCACATGGTTCCAGGTTCAGTCCCACTGTGGCACCTTGGGCAAGTGTCTTCCACTATACCCTCGGGCCGACCAAAGCCTTGTGAGTGGATTTGGCAGACGGAAACTGAAAGAAGCCCATCATATATATATATATATATATATATATACATGTGTGTGTGTAAATGTTTGTGTCTGTGTTTGTCCCCACATCATTGCATGACAACCGATGTTGGTGTGTTTACGTCCCCGTAACTTAGCCATTCGGCAAAAGAGCCCGATAGAATAAGTCCTAGGGTCGATTTGTTTGACTAAAGGTGGTGCTCCAGCATGGCCGCAGTCAAATGACTGAAACAAAAGAACAAATTATTGATGATGATGGTGAATGGCCAGGATGATAGCAGAGATGGTATGTAATGATAATAGTGATGGTGATGATGATGGTAGTGGTGATGATGGTGATGATGACGGTGATGATGACGGTAGTGGTGATGATGGTGATGATGACGGTTCACATATTTACACAATACTCCAACACTAACATACATGATTCCAGAAGCTGTGTTTGGGTTTGGTTCCTTCACAACATCCATTTTAATGGGGATATTGTTCATCTTCTGCTTCAGGGTGGCCTTTGCTGTATCAGCCATTAACCTAGCAACCTGTATCAAAAAGAATAAAGAGAATAAAGTGACTATTCATTTAAAAAGAGAGAAACTAGAAGGGAGTGTGTGGCGTTCATGCCTATTTTAATGGCATTAGTGGTCGGTACACTAAGACTAGTTGCAAATGGATCTTGAATTTGGCCACACAGTTAATGTGTCTGTGTAGATATATATATGTACACACAAACATATATATATAAGACACACATACATATATATATACATATATATATATATGACACACATACATATATATATATATATACATATATATATATATATATATGACACACATACATATCTATATATATACATATATATATATGACACACATACATATATATATATATATATACATATATATATATATATATGACACACATACATATATATATATATACATATATATATATATATATATGACACACATACATATATATATATATATACATATATATATATATATATATGACACACATACATATATATATATATATATATATACATATATATATATATATATACACATACATACATACACACACACGCACACAGAGGAATCCCTTGCTATATGGAAGTAATGCATTCCTGAAAATATGGGCGTAACATGAAATTCCGTAATGCAAACTTAATTTTTCTCTTGATCATCATATTATCAAGTGAGAATGTGTTTCTACAGGCTTTTTCGAAAAACAGAAATCTCGTAGGAGTATGATCTTACCACAAAAGATGTTGACTACTGTGTGAGGGGTGATGGTGGAATGAACATTACTAGGAGGATGAGGAACAATATTTTGTATCTTATAATTTATTATCATGAACATCAGCTTGAGGGGTGAAGAACTTGTCCAAAGTTGTTTGTTGTTTATAATTGATCATCTCTTTGTACACCTCAATATAGGAATTGAGCTCCTTGTTAACTCTTTTAACTAACTTTTACATTACATGGTGTGTCTTGGGCAGAAAGAGAGAGAAGAATCAACTCTAATACTGGATTGGAGTACTGGAACTTCATTTATCAAATCCCAAAAGGATGACAGGTGAAATAGGCCTCACCTGGATTTGAACTCAGAGTGTAAGAGAGCCAAAACACAAAGTAACATATCCAACTCTCTAAAGACTCAGTCAACTGGTTACCTTACTGACATACATAACACATGTACACATAGGTAAGCACATTTTAATAGAGAGTCTGTTTTGATATAGATACACACATACACACACACCAGTGCATGCTTTAAAACAAAAGAAGATATACTTTACTTTAGGAGGAAGTTGCCCGGATACAAAAGAGCGTCCGTAGATACTAGTGACGTGTCCGACATCAGTCAAAGTGACAGGTTTCAGGTATTTCACAGGTTCTGATCTCACGTACACCTCACCACCACCTTTAGGATAATAACCCCTGAAAAATTGAGTGAGAGCAAGAAACAATAAAGAAGACATACAAAAAGTAGGAAGAAAAGCAGGAACTGAGAAACCTCATTTCCATCTCAGCCTCCTGAGAGCTGACCTTTTTGAACTCTTTTCTTTTCTAGGTACAAGGCCTGAAATTTGTGGGGAGGGGGCCAGTCGATAAGACCGACCCCAGCATGCAACTGGTACTTAATTTATCAACCCCGAAAGGATGAAAGGCAAAGTTGACCTCAGCGGAATTTGAACTCAGAACATAAAGACAGACGAAATACCGCTAAGCATTTCGTCCGGCGTGCTAACATTTCTGCCAGCTCGCTGCCTTTTTAAACTGTAGAAACTCTGCCAGATCAGATTGGAGCCTGGTGCAGCCATCTGGTTTGATAATCCTCAGTCAAATCATCCAACCCATGCTAGCATGGAAAGCGGACGTTAAACGATGATGATGATGATGATATGTATATTCTTGTGTTGAGTGAACACAAGGAAATAATACAGTTGATTGGATTGACTTCCAGTATATTATTGGTATTTAATTTTAAAATTGTTCTTCTTTGTCTCACATCACATGGATCCTTGTGGCTGAGCCAGTATCCATGTGATGGAAAAAAAGAAAAGAAAAGAATAGGAAAAAAATAAACAGTGAATAAGTAAATAGCATTACCTTCGTTCAATATCACAGTCAAAATATAAACCAAATTTTGCAGCAATTGGTTTAAACACCTGTAAACAAAACAAGAGACTTTTCAACTAACAGCACTGATGAGAATTTCGTCTAGCAAATTATTTTATTTGCTAAAAAACATTTGAAACCTAGGTATGACCGTAATAAAATAACAAGGTGAAAGTTTTTATTTTTCATTCTCTTCAAAATTGCTCTTAAATGTCGTTTTGACTATTTCTTCTAGCATGTAAAACTGCTTGTTGAAGGCAGTTTCTCTTGTGTTTAAATGTACACTATTTTACATATATATGTATGTATGTATATATATATATATATATATATATATATATATATATATATATATATATATATATATATATATATATATATATACACATACACATCTATACGCATATATGTTTAACAGAAAGGAAGTTTTGCTTGCAGAATAGCTTAGAAAATCAGGTGATAACTCGTAGAAGATGGTAAAAAAGTGGTCAGCAAGCCATTACAGAGAATTGAACCCAGTATCTCTCAAATCCTGGCTGTGCACTCTATACCATTAAGCTAAGCAACAGTTTTCGAAACTATACCAAAACTGACATAGGAGCCTGACACAGCTCTGTGGCCTGTTGGACCCTGTCAAACTGTCCAACCCATGCCAGGATGGGAAACAGACAGTAAATGATGATGATGATAATTATGATGATCCCTGCCAACACAATATAATCCCGTAATTACAGCAAGCTTTTAAACTCCCGACCATGTGACCAGTAGTGGTGTCGGGGAGTACAGCATAGCACGAAACAACACAATGGTTAATGAGCTAATGAGGGAGGCCTGACCTGCCAGAAGTAGCAGTCAAATTGCCATCAAATCACACAATATTGTGAACCAGTGATTGGCTAGTTGGAAATCTGTAGTCACCAACTGCAATATAGGATGAATAAAAAAATAGATAAACAAAAAAATATGAAAAAGGGTGGAAAAAATCTAAAAATAAACAAACCAAAAGCTGGTAATCAATTTGGGGGGCCATTTCTGCATTGGTGCCCCCTAACAACCGTAGTTCAATACTCCCATTGCCAAACACCATACAAGGAACAGCAGCTTGCATCAGCAGACATACACTCCTGTAAAAATAATGAAAATAATAATAATAATAATAATAATAGGAATGATAGCAAAAGGGGCTGATTCTTACCTAGCTCAGATACCAGGAAACCCCAAAATGGCAGAAATTCAAAAGATAGTGCTCATGGGAACTGGCCATATCCTACGTAAAATACTTTCTATGTAATCTCAAATTACATGATAATCTTCCTAGCTCTTGTCCGCTGGAACGAAGCCCAGCTATAAGGAGAGAACTGAACCAGGAAGATCTCGTGGAGGGAATGGAGGGAGTTTGCTGCAGATACTATCCACAGAGATTAAAGTAAACTTTTGCAGCAATGATGCAGACATGGTGATAATGCACAAGCTGATGTGCAGCTCAGCATGGGACAGACGAAAAAGAGGTATAAAGTAAAATGATATTTGCCAAAAGTAGACATGAACTAACAAAAGGGAGTCTAAGTGGTATACTTCAGTTGCTCAATATAATAACAAAATTTCCCTACGTAAACCATGTATGGAAGTCCAAAAGTGCAAATGAAACAATATAAACACATATAACAATGAAAAGAAGCCCAAAGGAACATTGTCGGTAGGTACCTATTACATACCCAGCAGTTTGTGTATCAGCTTCATAACGACCAGCGTTGACAGTAGAAGGATAAAATGTGATTTCAGTGGAGCCAATTGTGGCACCTTCCAGCCTTCCATTAGACATAGCACTGATTAACTTTATTCCAGTCATATGTTGAGATCTGCAAGAAAGGACAGAGAGAAAGGGTAAAAAGTTTCAAGATCATTTCATCCATTTTCTTTTTTTTTTCAGACATTCTGTATCTAGGGCTATATTACTTAATGTCAACTTGCTTTATTTAAAAATGATAAATTGTGTGTGATTTTGAAGGCCTTTCAAGGCTCATCATCTCAAGATTGGTGAGACTGATGTGACTGATTGCTCAGCCTGAATGTCACCAAGTCACGACTGCTGCAAAAACTAAGAGTCAGGCCTGAAATTCACGAAACAGAATGGACATTCTTAAAGGCATCCAGAGACCAGGTAGCATCTTAAGTGTAGCATTCCATGTACAGGTGAAGGCATGAGGCCTAGTAGTTAGAGTGTTGCAATCAAGATTGCAAGATCATGATTTCAATTCCCAGACCAGGTAGTGCATTGTGTTCTTGAGTAGAACACTCCATTTCACTTTGCTCTGGTCCACTCAACTGTGAATGAGTAAACCTTGCGATGGACTGGCACCACGTTTAGAGGGAATACTGTGATCACAGTCACTTACACACCATGGTAAACAAGTAGGTGACCCTACGAATGCTACAACACAAGACAGTAATGGTCAGGGCTTGATGATGAGGATGATGATGTTGGCAACGGTTTCAATGGATATAGGTGAGAGAGTAAATTAAGAAAATAATAAACAAGGTGTAAAATTACCGTAATCCTGCGTTGCTTCTTCCAGCTCGTATATTCCATACTCTGACTGGTCGTCGTAAAAGGCAACTAAAGGCAATAGCATTACGGAGTATTTGACCACCCTACAATAAACGGGAGAAAAAGTCAGAAATATATCAAGATTCCTATATACATCAGTGGATAAAGGAATCAGTAGAGTGTTTGACAAAATAGCTTGTGGTGTTTCTTTAAGTAAGAACCTCGAAAAGTGCTGGCCTTGTGCCAAAATTTGAAACAAAGGTAGTAAGTTGGCTGAATCGTTAGAGCATCGGACAAAACGCTAAGTGGCTCTTTAAGTTTCAAGTTCAAATCCAGCAGAGTTTAATTTTGTCTTTCATGTTTCCGAGATCGATAAAATAAATTATCAGTCAAGTACTGGAGTCGATGATATCGACTAGCCGCCCCACCACAAACTGCTAGCCTTTTGCCAAAATTTGAAACCATTATTATTATTATTATTATTATTATTATTAAGACGGCGAGCTGACAGAATCCTTAGCACGCCAGACAAAACACCTATCGCGGTATTTCGTCCGTTTTTCGAGGTCGATAAATTAAGTACCAGTGAAACACTGAGGTCGTTGTAATCGACAAGCCCGCTCCCTCAAAATTTCAGGCCTTGTGCCTACCTATAGTAGAAAGGATTATTACTTCCGCCTTATTATTATTATTATTATTATTATTATTAACCACTATTTAAGAAGGAAATGTATTATTTGAGGGAAATTTGACTGCAATTTCTAGCAGCTTCCCTCCTGGTCTCACGAAGATGAGTATTTGGTAATGTCTATTAAACATGCAAATAAAGAACGAACATTTTGTGACGTCAATGTTTTATTGTGTTCCTTAAAATAGTAGTTCTGATATGTTAGCAACGTTTTGTTTCCGTTGAGCTTCCAGGGATTGAGTTTCAATGCTCCCTGAGAATATTTTGTCTATAATGATGACATTTTTCTCCTGATTTGACAGAATCTGGCAACGAATACGTTATAGGGGCCTATACACAAATATATACATACGCTTCGAAATCATTGTCAACAATATTCTTGTTTGAGAATATGTTCTCTACAAAAGTAGCGAGTAACCCTTCAGATTAATGTAAAATTGTTTTTATTATAAATGAACATAAAAGCAAACACTGTGTGTGTGTGTGTTTGTCCACAGATTATAAGAGACTAAAGAAATGGTAAAAAAAAAACTTTTGGTTAGTTATATTAAACTATTAACTGCCAAAGTTTTTTTTATTCGTAATTTTTGGCTTTGTCAGGTATCTTAGGAGTTAAAGTAAAAATATAGTATTTAAATTTTCTTCATATGTGAATTATTTTGGAAATTATAAATTTTCGAAAAGTCCCAAATGGGGATTGCTGAAAAAAAGCATATTTATCCTTTTCTATTCAATTGCAATAATAAACATATTAGTTTTTTTTGTTTGTTTGTTTTTTGAAACTATAGTATCAAATGCGAATATATATGAAATATCAATGAATGATAAAGATGGGAAGTGAAGAAAAAAACCGTTTTCAAAACAGTCGATATTTTTGTAGTTCAAAAATTACGATTTATGACATAAAATGTCCTCTAGAATTAGCAAGAGCTAATAATGACAAACTTTAACAATTAGATATTATTAGACACACCCCTGCAAATGCAATGTCCAGAAGCAATTCATTTCAAATGCAACGAACAACCGGCAGGGAGACTGTTTTTAGCAGATCCCCAAATGGGGCTCATGGCAGGCAAGGGGTTAGAATCTTCTGCGGTTGTCCGAAATGTCGAAACCAGAATAAATACAAAGATGGTATCTATCTATGGACAAACATCCGAGTGTTTAAGAAATCTGCTGTGTCACCACGATCCTGCTACGCGGGACCGTGGTCAAGCACCTTGTACGGTACCTAAAAGTAATTTAAATCTTGTTTAGACGGAAATTGCACAGAACGAAAGCCGTTGAAAAACGAACTATCAACGAAACCTCCCTCAAAATTTACCCGAGCGTCTTCGATCTTTTCCCTACATAACAACAACAAAAGCAATGACGATGAAAATATACGTAGAAATAGAAAGCAAGAACCGGCATATCAAAGGGCCCTGTCAGAAAAGGATCGAAGCCAGTAGCTTTCATCTTCACGTAACTTTATAGGGCTCCATGACAAACCGATGAGGAAGCCTCTGCATGCTAGAAGTAGCAACCAAATCACCAAATCTCATATATCACACATCGCTGGTTTTATAAAGAAAGGAAAGGACACATTGGATAATGTGTGAAAACAAAAGACGGGAGGATTATGGTTGGACCGCCTTTTATTCTAGTTCCCTTCGAGCAGGAATCAGCCTAGAGTTAAACAATCCCAATAACCTCTTTACGGTGGTTCTATGCTATGAAGACAATAAATAGGAGAGAAATTAAAACATGGAAACCTGAAAAAAGAAAACCCGGCATCTGAATAAAGGGAGGCACATTGGTTCGAAACACTGGAACGGGATCGAATCCATGGATGATAAATTGAAATTGAAATAACAATGAGATAAAAAAACCAAACAAAAAGAATCGTGTACTCACACCTTCGTAGATGGAACCATCAATTTGAAGAATTTCCTCAGATGTTGTCATGATCGATGACGAGGAAGAACTGGTTACGTTCTGGTTGGTGCTACACCGCAAGAGGGATAGTCAGAGGTAGAAATCAGTGGTGGTAGGAGATGCCGTCGTCGTGGTAGCAGTTGTTCAGTTGCGTATCCAGAAAAAAGCCGTGGCGGTAGTAGTGGTAGTACACGAATAGTGCGTGACAGTAGAGATAATGATGGATAGGTAGAGGCTAGTAGACGTCTTACAACTGGTGATAGTGTTGATGGAGGAGGCGGAGGAGGAGGTATAAACAAAATGAATGTGTGGTGGTGGCGGCGGCGGCGGCAACGTTACTTGGTGGTAATAGTGGAGTGAAGTAGACGTAGAGTGTATGCTATTGAACGTGGAGTAGTAGTAGTAGGGATATTCTACTATTTTGACAATTGCGTTATTTGTTCCAATGAGTGGCGGTAAAAATAAGTCTGGGTGACACAGAAGGACCACTAGCTTTTCAATTCCACGTTGAAAAGTTGTGCTGAATATTTTGCCGAAGACGATCTTAAATTTCTGATATTCCATAATAAGTTATCTCCCATTCTTGTCATGACGTCTCGAAGAGTGAAAGACTATGGAATAAATCTACGTTCTATTTTTTTTTTTATCACATTAAAGAAACTCGCTTTACAACCACGTGGTTTCCAGTTCAGCCCCACTATACGGTACTTTGGGTAATTGTCATCTACTATAGCTCCGATCCGATCAAATCCTTGTGAGTAAATTTGGTAGATGAAAAACCGAAAGGTGTAACTTCGTGTTCTGTCCGAAAGGATTTTTCAACCCGATATTTAACATGCTATAATTTATAGCTTTATGTGCTTCGAGATCCACTGTTCCAAAAAGAATTACATACATACGTGCCAGTGTACCCTTATCAGACGGGTAGTCATGATGGGTATACTGGGCTTCGTATATTTTACTCCAGTGTCACTTTGATGGCATACATACATACATACATACACACATACACACACACATACACACACACAGATCCTATTGGGTTGGCAAGAAAATAATTTCGGTTTTTTAGTGCAAAATAAGAGTCATTTTTTTTTTCATACAAAGAATGAATTTTAATCAGTTATATTTTTTTCCATTTTGTTTAATGACCTTTTGCCCTCTTTCTGACAACTTCATGATTCCACATTTCGATATTGACAGCCCATTTCAGGTATGGGGTCAATGTAAGGCAGGATTCATGGCAGACGTAAACAGAAACAACTGGCGACTTAAGTCCTGTCGAACGTAAAGCAATAAACCTTTGATAAATATATCCTCTTCTCCACTAATGTGTTTGTGTAGAGCTTAACAAAGCTCTAAAGCTATAATTTATAATGTGACATGTAGAGACATGAGTGATTATAACTGTACAAGTTTTGTTTTCTGCAATAACAGAAAGTGGGTCGGGGGAAATCATTAATGATCAGCCTTCGTATCCCCAAGGTTCTTTCGATTAACTTGCCCTCATTTCTAACAGCACCAGAAATGTGACAATAGGACGAGAGGGATGCCATTGCCCACATCCTGAGCACAAATGTTAAGGGGTGTAAGATTTCCTCTGGCGCATTATTCCTCATTTTTGCTTTTCTTCACATATTTTGGGACAGAATTTGAAATCCAGTTTTCGTTCTGATGTGTACAAGAGAGATATGTAAAATCAGTTGATTCCAAACCATTAGTAAAGTGTGCTCTAACATACCTAATGCAGTTAGTAAATTTAATTTATGGAAATTATATAAGTAGTTACTAAGGAAAAAACCATAATTACGTGGGCAGTCAGGAGGGTAGAAGATATATTAGCAAATATAGACAAGGGAGACATCGACCGCAAATATAGACAAGGGAGACATCGACCGCAGTGCTTAACTGGTACTTGTTTAATCGACCCTGAAAGGATGAAAGGCAAAGTCGACGTCGGCGGAATTTGAACTCAGAACGAAATACCGTGGAATCTGATCGTTGACAATATACGGCTGTAACTCTGAACGTATTTCAACCATATTAGATCTCATCAGCGAAGTATAGATTTACAGTTAGATCTTAGCTTACTGGAGAAGTGTGTGCGTGTGTGTATACACACACACATACACACAGTGTCTGGTGACGCAATTTTCGTTGCGTCTTGCAACGAAAATTTTAGTACTAAAAATAAGTAAATGAGTGGGAATTTTACCGGTGTGTGTGTTAAATTATAAGGCACTAAAAGAGAATGACTCTTCCAAGACACAACAGAATATGCCTCAACACACGAACTCACATAAAGAATCTTGCAAACCAGATCCAAAATATATATATAATGGGGGAGGCCAGTTTATGGGATTACCTTAGGTTTCCCGTTCATAAAGGGTGTAGCTTTATGGCGTATAGTCGGATCCCCAAAACCCGTTGGCTCATGACCTTTTAAAACGACGATACGTCATAAAGCTAAATTTTTGATGGACGGGAAACCTAAGGTAATCCCATAAACCGGCCTTCCCCATTTTTAATATAGACTGCACTACATCTTAGAGTGTGCTTCTTTCGGATTTATGTTTTTTTACAAACGATATATATATCTTAGATAAACTTAGATATGTTTCGATCAAAGATTGGTCCAGGCCATATCTAACTTAATACCACCACCTGATAGGATTATCTAAATCCTTTTAAAGTCAAGTTTTGTTTATGGTCCATTCAAGTAGTGAGTTCTTGAGAAAAACATAGAAACGGAGAAGCACAACCTAAGAAGTAAAGCAGTCTATATCTATTGCTGATGAAGGCCTGTTTATAGCGTTACCCTGGGTTTCTCTTTATGGCGAGAAACCCAGGGTAACCATATAAACAGGCCTTCACCAGTAATATATATATATATATATATATATATATATATATATATATATATATATATATATATATATATATGTAGTGGATCTTGCATGCATGAAGTGGATTCGATCCACCATAGCCAAATTTAAATCAACACTGCAACAGAACTTTTCCCACGGTGGAACGATGGTTTTTCTCTGACTGCAGTTTTACATTTTCCAGATGCCTTTAGCTAGGCCGAAATAATGTCTTCACCACTTGACCCTTATAAAACCCAGAATAGAGATAAGAAGACCACCAACTAAATCTATTGTTCTCAATGATATCTCTATCCTTCTGGACAGTTATAAAAGCAAGAACACCCTAAGCAAAAATCAGTTAGTCACTTCAGTGTGACAACTCAGTGAGAACGAAGCCTGGTTGACCAGCTAGAACCTTGGTCAGAGGGAGAAACGAAGTTTACTGTCAGCAACAGAGAGACAACGTCTCACAACCCTACAACTCTCACTAGCTATAATTCTGTTCTCTTACAACATCATTCTATCTCTCTCTGTAATTACTACTAAACAATGAAGAGAACACAAACGCATGCTTTTGGATCTATCATAACCTGCCCGTCGAGGCAAGGTATTGTAACGCAACGGTAAATATTTCCTTAAAACTTCATGCATTGTTCATCTTTCACATCCTTCAACTTGCCGTTATAACAACAAATTCTTATCATCACAGCTGCTGACTCCGACATTTCATAGTGTTAGTGTTTACCTAATCAACTTTACCCGTTACAATTGGTAACTACACTAATTAAAGCCTAACCGTTACATATATACTCTTTTACTTGTTTCAGTCATTTGACTGCGGCCATGCTGGAGCACCGCCTTTAGTCGAGCAAATCGACCCCAGGACCTATTCTTTGTAAGCCTAGTACTTATTTTATCGAACTCTTTTGCCGAACCGCTAAGTTACACCCCTACATGGTCATTAGACCTGCCAGAGATAGTATCCAAATCACCCTCAAATCACCCTGCCTTGGGTCTTAATCTACTGTTTTAGATTTAAAAAAAAAATTATAAAAAGATACATCTGATAATACTTTCCTCTCTATGCGCAAGGCCTGAAATTTTTGGGGAAAGACGCTAACCGATTACATCGACCGCAGTGTTCAACTGGTACTTATTTTATCGATCTTGTAAAGCAAAGTCGACCTCGGCGGAATTTGAACTCAGCAAATCCGGACGAATTACAACTTAGCATTTTGGTCTGCTGGATCGCTGTTTTAAGGCTTTGCATAATGAACTGCTAGACACATAGTCATGAAGAACAAAAGCTAGCATATTCGATAACAACTTTACCGTTACATAATAATACAATCAATAGAAAAGAAAAATATCCACGTCCCTTCTACCTATTTCAGACCCGAGTCTTTCGTTCTCCCCTTTATCGCCCCACCCACAATTAATGTCTCCCCCACCCTCCAAACACTTAAGTCTCGTAGTTTTCTCGCGAGATTTCTTCTAGTCACCGACCAAACATTTTCTGTTAGAAACATGTCTGCTGTACTGAAGCTTGTTCGTCTTCGATCAAACAACTTCACAACACCTGCTTTCCGCGTAAGTAACACCACATATTTTGTTTTTAGCATTTCTCGCCATAACCTAATTAATGTTTCATTATATTTATTTCATTTTTTTTTTCATATTGCAAGCTTGCGAGCTTTGCGGTATTTGTTCCGACTCTTTAGTCTCTGAGTTCGAATCCCGCCGAGGTCAACTTAGCTTTGCCGCCTCCCGGGGTCGATGTTATCAACTAACCACTCTCCTCTCAAAATTGTTCATCTTGTGTCCAAACCAGAAACCATCACATTGGTTATAGTCCTTATATTTATACATTCATTTTAGATTCTTTCAATAACTATTCATGAGATCAATTAAATTCATGTAATCAATTAAATTCATGTAATTAATTAAATTCTAACAAATGAGCACATGATAACAGTAACCGTAAAGATAAGGTTACTCCCTGCCAGCTGCTAAATTTGTAACCGGGGTATCGATTTCCAATTGAAATCAATTTCGTGCCATGCCTTCGCATGGGTAACATCGGAATATAAAATATCAGTTTCACTTTCTCAAACTTTATCTTGTAATTAATTTGTTCGGCAGCGGCAGGTTTGTTATAGTGGATATGTAAACACGCATATCTGGTGAGGCTGTCTCGGTGTCATATATATATATTTTTTTTTTGTATATATATATATATATATATATATATATATATATATATATATATACACATATATATATATCGTGTGTGGGAACTGACGATACGCCATAAAGCTAAACCCTTTATGGACGGGAAACCTAAGGTAACTCCATAAACCGGCCCTCTCCATTTTTAATATTATATATATTCGATTAATTAACCGTTAGCAATCTCGTTTGCATGAAATTGAATAATCTGTCTTACATTATATCGATAGAAAAAAAATGAAAAATTATTTTCGTATTTTAATTCATTAAAAAAAAATATATATATTGGACTAAATTTCTGTTATTTTTCTCCCACGAGACAACGTCTAGGCTAGAAACACACACACACACACATATCAAATTACAATCACCTCTCTTACTGAATAACACAAAACAACTGGAAACTGTCTGATATCTGAATCTCAATCGCAAAAACCTTTTGTTGCCAATAAACAAAATCATTTTAAGGCATCTCATCATATCGATTCTCTTTTTTTTTCTTTTTACCTTTTGCTGTAAATTGGAAGAAAATAATACAAAAAGCATGCAACATTATGTTTATGATGTAAAGCTATCAGTGTCTGCGTTGGTTCTTTAACCTTTAGAGTTCAAATCCCGCCCAGCAAGATGTTTTATGTTCGTCTTTCGTTTCCAATTAAAAGGGTAGGTCAGGTGGGGCGATCTGAGCGGCTTTATCAATGACATTCTCGAATCGACCATCACCGTCTTGTTTTCAGACTTCATCTGTGTTAACGTGTCCTTCCTTTCTTCCTGTAGGTTGTCGATGTTGTTTAGCTGCAAATCGGCCTCGATTGAGCAGACCTATGGTCAAAGATGTTTTAGTCATGACCAACACCTCTTTTATATATATATATATATATATATATATATGTTTAGTTTTATAAGAGGGAAGGTTGTGAAATTTCGTAGGAATATTTGGCTGCTATTTCTAGGAAGTCATAAAGGTTGATCGATGTCAAATCATTTGTTTAGCCCCAGTTTAGTTCCGATCGACCACATTTATGATAAAAGATGTAATAGCTGCAACCATCCACCCCGTTCCCTCCTCCCAAACATTCTTGACGCAAGCGCTATTTCGTCTGTCTTTACGTTCTGAGTTCAAATTCCGTCGAGGTCGACTTTGCCTTTCATCCTTTCGCGGGGCGATAAATTAAGTACCAATTTCGTACTCGGGCCAATCCCCCCAAATTTCGGGCTATGTGCCTAGAATAATAACAAAAATATTTATTATATATATATATATATATATATATATATATATATATATATATATATATATATATATATATAATAAATATTATTGGGGCTTGTGGGTGATCTTGGAGAATAACGTACTATTTTCAGTTTCGGAATTTCGGAAAAATAGTTTTTAATTTTCGATAGATAGAAATGGATGAGTATATATATGGTATTCTTTCGATATGACTCGACAAAATCACATGTGTACCTCCCTTCCTAATTTTGTGTGTATTTGTATACATACAGTGGTTTTCGGTGGTGGAGACTAATTGGCAGACAATCAAGAAACTCATGTTTTTTTATAATGGGAAGCGTGACCTCGACATTAACAGCCGTTATCGCTCGAGTGTTGGGGTCGATTTAATCGGCTCTAGGCAACCTACAAAATTAGAGACCTTGTGCTTATAAATTGTTATTGTCAAGCACGATCTCTTTACGATAACCTCAGTAGCATTGTTCCAGTTTCATCTTATATGAGAGTAAATAAGACACCTTGGATGCAAATTTTACTAACGAAAACACAGACACGGAACGAAACATTTGTAGGTCATGTTGTGATGTATCAATTACAATGTTTCCTTCAAACAATCGATATAGCAGCACATAAATATAAGATAAAGAATATAGACAAATGCACACAATGGTTAATATGTTTAATGTGAAAACCCCGTGGTTCTGGATTTGATGCTAGTGTACTGCGCGACACGTTGGGTAGGTGTCTTCTAGAACTGAAAACAGAATTAAATTAATTGATCTAGGGGAAATAACTCAAATGAACCAACGGAATATGGTTATGAGCGACTAATAGTTTCATACATTGAAGATATTATCTAGGCATAACTATATACTATGAACATCAAGCGATATTTATCTCTCACCAGATGGAGTACTTGCTTTGTTGATCTTACCTTAACAGAAAAGTAAACTTTTCAACACGTGATTTTCTACAGCAAATTTATAACTTGTATAGCCTATACAAGTTACGACATGTATATGCCATGTGCACAGAACTTAAAGACTAGTTGGAGACACCCGGCGTGTTGTAAAACCTGCCTAGATAATATCTTCGATGTATGAAACTATTAGTAGCTCGTAATTATATACTGTGTACAATACACGATATTTATCTCTCACCAGATGGAGTACTTATTTTGTTGATTTTTACCTCAACGGGAAAATAAACTACTTAGCTAAGTTTCGGCCAGAATTGGCCCAGGCCATATCTAACTTAATAGCAGCACCAGGAAAAGACATTTAATGTTGTTTCATATTAATCATTCTTTGGGAACCGTAGCCCTTTCGATTATTCCTGAAAGGTCTCTTAGGTCTCTTATTCATCAAAGGTCTCTTAGGTCTCTTATTAAAACATTCTATTTTCCTCTCTTAACTTTTTCAGTTTTCAAAGAGACACTGCACCACAGGGAAAGGACGTAAGCTATGTATATTTCACACTCCTGTGGCACTCAAAAATGGCTGCTTGCGACATCACTTAAATTACAGCCATATGAACCAATCTAAGAGAGCTTTCCATCTTTCAGCAGGTAAAAAAATTTCTCTTCATTTTAGTTCAATCCTTTCGTTTTTTAATTTCAATTCTGTTTTTGATGCCATCTCACCGTATCACTGGATGACGGTGGTGATGACGTGTTTAGCCCTGGGGTATCGCTCTCATCAAACATGCTCAGGCAATGATCATTCTGTATTTGTCCCAAGTGTAATGTATCCAGAATTACATGATCCTGGATGCAGTAGTTTTTCTTTCTTTTTTTTTTTTGTGTTTTGAAGGATGATAAAGTGCTATTTGGGGGAAATTTGGCTATTGTTCCTAGTAGGTCAACTAAGCATATAGAGTCTCTCTCTCTGACTCATTGTATAGTGTGGTTTGTAAGGTGTTATCATGTGGTAGATCCCATTGTGTAGTATGAGTCAAGAAAGCAGAATTTTGAAGGCTGACTAATAATGCTTAGTGGGAGGATTTGGTAGATGGAAAATGAGGCAGAAGCTCATCACGTGTGTGTGTGTGTGTGTGTGTGTGTGTGTGGTAGGGGTGCAAGGCCTACTGGACCATGCTTGATCGTTGAGGTTCTTGCAACCCAAGCAAAATTTCTTGAACCATCTGGGTACTGTACTGTGATCACCTGCACGCTACAAATGTTTTGGTTGCCTCCATGGTGTTATGGCTGAGTTTGAACTTGTAAAGCATAAATTCCTGAACCAGACTACATTGTATGTTCATCTGTGTGACTTTCCGATCATGGAGTGAAGCAACATACAAAGTGTCAGTGCACCACCCACTGTTACAATACAACCAACCTCAACAGGTGCCTTCCACAGCTTCAACTTCTGAAGTCACGTGTGACACTCATGCCACAAACTAGCACATATGCAAACTATTGCAAAACTTTTGGCTTGCCTCAATAATAAAAATCGTTTCAGACAGATTGTTGTTAATAAAATACTTTTGTGTGTTTTTTATGCCAACAGCTAGATGTGGAGAAATTGTACAGTTTACCTTGGCAGATATTGGTGAAGGAATAAAAGAGGTTAACATAAAGGAATGGTAGGTTTCCATTATTTTTTTTTTCCCTTCTCACTGTCCAACTATTTTTTGAAGACATTAGTTTTTTTGTTGTTATTTGCTATTTTTTCCCATGACTGTTTTGATACCGATGTAACTGAGACTGCCCCAGGTTCTGTGAAACAAACTTCCTGTTAATTCTTTTGATACCTGAGACTGACCCCTGTTTCTATGGCACAAACTTCCTCTTTTAGCCCTTTTGACACTGACCCATCTGACACCCGGTTCTATGATGCATTCTTCCTGTTTTAAAGTGATATAAATTAAAACCTTCCAACTAAATCTCAAAGGTGCATGGCTTAGTGGCTAGAGTATAAGGTCATGGTTTCAATTCCCGGGCTAGGCAGTGCATTGTGTCCTTGAGCAAGATACTTCATTTGCTGTTGCTCCAGTCCACTCAACTGGCAAAAAGGAGTGACCCTACAATGGACTGGCATCCTGTTTAGGGGGAATCTTCTGATCTTGGCTACTTATGGACCTCAGAAACCCAAAACAGGAATGTCCAGCTGTTGATGATAATGATGATAGTGGTGATGACAGTAGCATTGGTCATCATCATCATCATCATCATCATCATCATCTCCCATTAATTTATGTTCCAAACACCAGCTTAGTAATGACAAAGTTATTTCACTAAACACATTTTGTTGTTTGTGTGACACCTCTTTCTACAGTCCTGGCTCAACTGCAAACCCAGTTTGGGTGTTTGGCATCTGGAATATTGTCAAGCACTCACTGCACTCGAACAGTTGGATAATTTGGTCAGTGATATGTCGACCCTTGCATTTTATAAGAGGGTAAAAGTGAGGATAGCCAGAGAGTGATTCTGGGTGTCGATGAGGACTGTTTGGATAGTCTTTTCTTGGAGACTTTCAGGTGGGGGATTGCATCACAGTTAAATACTGGGATCAAGAGTACCAGCTACTCCCCCTCCCCTCAAAATGCTAGTCCTGTTGACCAAGTCAGAAACCAATTAAGTGGTCACATAACAGAAATATCAATGTGTTTGCAGGTTTATCAATATTGGTGATCAAGTAGCTCAGTTTGACAGTATATGTGAAGTACAGAGTGACAAGGCATCAGTGACAATCACCAGCCGTTATGATGGTATTGTACGGCGCCTTTACTACAACATCGATGACATAGCGAAGGTTGGAGCTCCTTTGGTGGATATAGAACTGCTAGGAGACACCGAAACGGAAGAACAAGTGGATACTTTTGATGAAGAAGACAGCAAGTCTGAAGAACAGATTCGTGGAAAGCTTCAAGTGATGAAATCTTTGGCAACTCCAGCTGTGAGAAGGATTTCCATAGAGAAGAAGGTAATTCCTTTGTCCTTGTTTTTCCCCTCTTTTTCCTTCATTCTTCCATTTTTTCATTTTCTCTCTTTCTTTTTTTCCCTCTTCTTCCTTTTTCGACTTTCTTCTTCCTTCTTTCTTCTGTCCTCGTCTTCTTTCTTCCACTTTTCATTTCTTATTCTCTTATTCTTTCTAGAACATTATTAAGAAATATATTTAATTTTTTTCCCATACTTGCACAAAGTTGTTTTAGGGTTAATGATTTCTTTTTTTTCTTACCTGCACAGATTCCATTAAGTTCTGTGATAGGAACTGGAAAAGATGGTAGGATTCTTAAAGAAGATATTTTGCGTCATATTGAAAATCTGACAAGAACTCCACCTGGTATGTTTCACTGTATACATATATATATATATATATATATATATATATATACACACACACACACACACACACACACACACACACACACACACACACACACACACACATACATCATCATCAGCATCGATGATGATGATATATATATATATATATATATACACACACACACACACACACACACACACACACACACACACACACACACACACACACACATACATACATGCATATATATATGTGTGCTTGTGTCATATGTATGTATGTATGCATATATCTCTCTATTCATTCATTTTACATCTGTTTTTTTTATACTGGCACAAATATATTCATACACACACACACACACTCTGTCACACTCTAACCTTTCATCATTGGCACAATTTCACCTCCTCCAATGTGACATGTAGATGACAACACACGTGATGTGTGTTTGTATTGGTGTGTATGTGTGTGAAAATATATATATATATATATATATATATATATATATATATATGTATGTATGTATATATAAAATCTTAGTAATAATAGTAGGTGATGGATTTCGTATTAGACTTTTATTAGGCACAACATTTAAACACATTAATTGACTTATATTTATTTGTCTAAATTATTTCTTATATATATATATATGCACGTGCATACATGCATATACACTCACCTTTAAGTGGGAAGAGAGAGTGTGTGTGTGTGTGTGTGTGTGTGTGTGTGTGTAAGAACCATTTATTTCTACACCATTGCCTCTGTATCTCCATAGCTATTTATTTAGTTCTGTATATTCTGTTGTATTCCAGAGCCTCTCGTAGAAACAGCCCCTCTTCCTGCTGCTAAGAAACGCAAGCCTGAACCAGCAGTTCGGCCATTCATACCGCAGGCATCAGTCCAAGAAGACAGAGTTGAGCCTGTTCGTGGTATTCGCAAGGCAATGGTGAAGAGCATGAATGCTGCCCATGCAATTCCTCACTTTGGTTACTATGACGACATTGACATGTCTAGTTTAGTCCAACTGAGATATGACCTCAAGTCTGCCAGCAAAGCCAGAGGCTTGAAGTTGTCTTTCATGCCATTTATTATCAAGGTTTGTGGAAGCTGCCATCACCACCACTACCACCACCACCATCATCAATATCATTGCTATCATCATCATCATCACTATCAATATCACCAAGAGCACCATCATCATCATCACCACCATTAACAACACTAGCATCACTACCAACATCATCATCATTCTCAATATCATCATCAGCACTTTCGTAAAGACCACTGTCACCGTCACCATTCCCAGTACTGCTACCACCACTGTCATCATCACTGCTATCACCACTCATCATCATCATCATCATCATCGTCATTGTCACCACCAGCGTCATCATTATTGGCACTAACACAGTAACTACCACTGCCACACCGCCACCGCCACCACCACCTTTAACAACACTTACAATGCCACCAACACTACTACTACTACTACATCTGCCTTCATCCACACCACTAAGCACCACCAAAATTAACAACACTACCATTAGCAGAAAAACAGGATGGTTGTCTGTGATTGTTGCTCTGTCCAACCAAAGTTGGTCTGGCAGTAAACAGCAACTAAAAGCAGCAGCAGCAGCAGTACTACCACTAGCATCATCTACCCCGTGAACTACGATGAAAAAAATATGAGAAAGATATGATATATAATTTATTTTGTGCAGGGGTTCCTTGAGACATGTAATTTATTTTAAGGGTTATGCTAGAGGAACAAGGTTGAGAAACACTGATTTAGAGAGAGAGAGACTTAAACTAAGTGCCACTCCTTTAGTTACGACGACGGAGAGGGTTCCATTTGATCTGATCAACAGAACAGCTGGGCACTCCACAAACATGCGTAACCCTTAATGTAGTTCTCAGGAAGATTGAGCAAGACACTGAATGTGACAAGGCTGGTCCCTTTGAAATACAGGCACAACTCATTTTTACCAGCTGGGAAGACTGGAGCAACGAGAAGTAAAGTGTCTTGCTCAAGGACACAATGTACTGCCAGATATTGAACTCGGGACCTTACAATCGTGAGTTGAGTACCGCAACTGCTTAGCCACACGCCTTCACACCTTCAACTACTTTCATGTCAGAAAGACTGGATCTTCTTACTGACCGAGATCGGAGTTGTTTACCCTTTGCCTTGTCCCAGTCTCGTTATCATTCGTTATTGAGCCTCTTGTCATTACGATACTAATTATGATTGAAGTTATTTTGCTCGCTACAGATTTCAATGTTCAATATGTATTGAAATGCGATAGGTTATTCTTCTCTTAACCCTAAAGGTTTTTCCTCAGAAAACAAACAAGGACTGAGTAACATAATTTTTCACCTTCTTACTGCAGAAATCAGACATATCCACTCCAGATTTCATTACTCTTAAACTGTGGGAAAGCGGTTTTATATACTAATCTGTCTTTTGTCGAGGAATGTCATGTTTGAAACTGTTTTGTTGAGATGTGTCGAGTTTATTGAGGCAGCATGACTTGCAGAAAATATCAGTTCCAATTTTTGGTAGATATTTATCGTCATTACTAGAACAACTGTGAAATTTCATTTCACAAAGGGTGAATATAAATTAACTGTTGAAGTTATTTTATAGCACAACTGATAAGACATTATTAATTCGAATTTAAGAATGATGCATTGTTTTATATATATATATATATATATATATATATATATATATATATATATATATATATATATATATATATATATATATATATATACAGGGTTGGTGATAAGTCACCTGACAGTAAATCAAAATTCCATAAATACAATCTGTAATTCTGTATTGACTCAAAATTCTTTAAAAAAAATACATGCAAAAACGAATGCCGATTTTAAATTAATTATTGTTGTCTGTGATTCTAAATTAAAAGATTTTAAATTTCCTCTCTTCTTCCCAATAGTCTACCTCGTTGGCTCTGTTAGAATATCCAATCTTGAATGCCTCAGTTGATTCTAACTGTGAGAACATCACATACAAGGTATGTTTTTTTTTTTTTTTTTTTTTTTTTGTTACTGTTGTTGTCATTAATATAAATTACACACCTACAGGGTGTGTCAATTTTTTGAGATTATTTGTATGAATTTATAGAAAAATGCATAGTTTATCAAAGAAATCATGAGAACCCTTTTATCACACCTGTTCAATGATGATGTTGTTTATATGTATTGGATAGATTAACTGGTGGTGTCTAGTCTTTATACTCTGAGTTGGAATCCCACTTTGGCTAACTTTGCCTTTCACCCTTTCAAGACCAATAAACTTCTACATATAAACATCTATCTCCTGATGTACCCACTCATCACTTTATTTATTTATTTGTCTTTCTGTTATTCTCCTCGTTAAGCAAGTCCATTAGCAACATACCTTCTTATGGTCAGATTTTGTCTCTCTCTCTCTCTCTCTCCAGGCTGCTCACAACATCGGTATTGCAATGGACACTCCCGATGGCTTGATTGTCCCTAACATAAAGAATGTACAAAACTTGAGTCTACACCAGATTGCTTTGGAATTGAACCGGCTTCATGAACTCGGCATCAATGGGAAACTTGGCCCCTCCGAACTAAAAGGCGGCACTTTCTCTCTTTCAAACATTGGAAGTGTAAGTTAGATTTATCACGACTCAGCTTTTGTTGTTGTTGTTGTTTAACAGTTGTATAAAACATTGATACAGTCTTCCTTTCTCCATATATGTCTCTCTTTTTACATACATGTCATTGTCTCTCACACAACACAGTGAAAAGTAATATATATATCTGAAGCATATCTTATTCAAATCGACCCCAGGACTTATTCTTTGTAAGCCTAGTACTATCGGTCTCTTCTGCTGAACCGCTAAGTTACAGGGAGGTAAACACACAAACATATATATAAAAATATATACACACGACGGGCTTCTCTCAGTTTCCGTCTACCAAATCCACTCACAAGGCTTTGGTCAGCCTGAGGCTATAGCAGAAGACACTTGCCCAGGGTACCACACAGTGTGACTGAACCTGAAACCATGTGGTTGGGAAGCAAGCTTCTTACCACACAGCCACAAAAAAATGTAAAAACATCTCATTGTTTTCTTAATCTTAGATTATTTTTCCATTTGCTTAAAACAAAAGAATGTTTCCACATCACCTGCAATTTTCACAGCTAAAGCTTTCAAATAAATCGATATAGATTTATGTATATTATGTATGTTTCAGATATTCTGATTTATGCTTTATTTTATATAAAGCGCCATCATCATATGTTTGTTGTCCATGCTGGCATGGGTTGGACACCAGCCTGAGTGCTTTTTACATGGCAACAGCACAAGTGCGTGTATATTTATATTTGTGTGTATATACACATATACACATTTGTTTTGATGCTAAATTTTATTTTGCATGATGCATCTGATTCCTCATCTACCAAGGTTGTTTTTTTTTACAGTGCATTCAGCAACACTGTTCACCTTACTCCCCAATCTTTACAAATATGTGGCTCTTCGGCATTCAAAGCCCACATCTTACTTCTCTTCAACATCATACACAAGCACCAAACAGTTTGCCCTCTACTCCAAAAATATATTATGTACAATCAAATAAAATTAAGTTTTCAATGAACAGTGAGTGTGTAATTTAAACTAATTGACATTTACTGGACAGAGAGAAACAAGTGTCCATTGTGCAATCTATAAAACGGTTTGTTTATAAATGATATTGTGTGTTTATTTCCTTCCGTTTCGTTTGCCCACTCCCTGCCAGACAACATCTCAGATGCATTTGGGTTACATTATAACACCAAAACAAACACTGCTTAACACATCAGCTATTTGTGTATATGTTTTATATATATATATACTAGCTGAATGACCTGGCATTGGCCGGGTTACTGCTGTTCTTATTCAGATTAGTAAACAATAAATATAAAGATATATTCTCATAATTATTTCAAAATATCTATATTTTATTAAAAGAATATCCAAATTGTAATGGTAATAGAATTTTGAACTGAAAATCTGTCAATGTTGAAGTACCCCAGGGTAAACTATTCATTGTGTCATTTTTTGTTGGTGTTGAAATGAATAAATTATTGTTGCTTCTAAGTTGCAAGCAAGCAACATATGTGTGTGTGTATATAGATATATGTATATGTGTTATCTTAATATATATTTTCCTAGATTGGTGGAACCTATGCACGTCCATTGATAATGCCACCTGAAGTAGCCATTGGTGCACTTGGAAAGATATCAGTAAGTTGGTCCTTTGTCATCTCGTCTGAAAAGTTCAGCATCATGAGGTCATCCTTTGTCTTCATGGATCTCCCTTGTCCCATGTTTTATATAAATATGTATAAATGTATACAAGGTCTGATCAATAAGTATCTGGACTGTTACCATAGTAATGAAGCTAATGCACACAGAGTAAAGCTGCTTGGCAAAGATTAATCTTGAACTCTGCTGTGCATGTGCACTAAATTTTAACATTCTAGCTCACTTCCGCTGTTTACAGCAGTGCTTGGAAGGAACATGTGTAGCATGTGATTGTCGCATTTTACCTTGACAGAGAAAGTTGTCATGGCGATACCTACTCAAAGGCCTTCACAAAGTTGCAGAAAGCATATAAAGATGAGTGTATGAACCGCACACAAGTGTACAAACGTTTATAAGATGGCTGAAAAAATGTTGATATTGATGAATGTTCTGGGAGACCTGCGAGCAGCAGGACTGAGAAAAACATTGTAAATGTGCGTGCAGCTGTGAGAGGAAATCGTCGAATCACCATCTGTGAGTTATCAGAGGATGTGCAGATTAATTACGGTTCAGTTCAGTCCATTATCACTGAAGATTTGGATATGAGACGCGTGTCAGCGAAGTTTGTGCCAGAACTGCTTTCAAGTGACCAAAACGACATTCAGGTTTCAGTTGCACAAGATCTTGATTGTGTCGGGAATGATGAAAACTTTTTCAAAACTTTGCATAGGCCTCTGAGCAGATATCACCAAGCTTTTTGCAAAATTCGGTGCAGATTCTCTGCTCAACTTTCTCAGTCATGGTCACTTCAATGATCACACGCTACACACCTTCCTTCCAAGCACTGCTGTAAACAGCGGAAGTGAGCTAGAACAGTAAAACTCGAGTGCACATGCACAGCAGAGTTTAAGGTCGATCTGTGCCAAGCGGCTTCACTCTGTGTGTTTTAACTTTGTTACTATGGCAACAGTCTAGATACTTATTGATCAGACCTCGTATATATATTTGTATGAGTGAGTCTACTCGCACCATGCAGCTTGTCCTTGGGTGTTTATTCATCCATATTTGTTAACGGTTATTTTTAATACTTTTCTCACTGAATTGCGTGTCTGTTTCTCTTTCTGCCGTCTGTGATTTTATTCTTGAGCTGTAGTCTCACCATACACATATATGTACATTAAGGTGGCGAGCTGGCAGAAACGTTAGCACGCCGGGCGAAATGCTTGGCAGTATTTCGTCTGCCGCTACGTTCTGAGTTCAAAATCTGCAGAGGTCGACTTTGTCTTTCATCCTTTCGGGGTCCATTACATAAGTACCAGTTACGCACTGGGGTCGATATAATCGACTTAATCCGTTTGTCTGTCTTTGTTTGTCCCCTATGTGTGTAGCCCCTTGTGGGTAGTAAAGAAATAACACATATATGTAGATAGACACACACGCACATTGTTTATACTTGTTAATCTTCTCTTCCTGATTTTTTTTCTTTTTGTATTTGTTTTCGCATCAGGTTCGACCCAAATTCAATCACGAAGGAGAAATTGTGAAGGCACACACCATGCAGGTCAGCTGGTCCGCCGATCATCGTGTAATAGATGGTGCCACAATGGCACGCTTTTCAAATATATGGAAAAGTTACCTAGAAAAACCTGGTACCATGTTACTGGACACTAGATAAATACATCGGATGCATTTGCACACCTCATATACACACACACACATACAGTTACATAGAAATCTACACATATACACACACATAATATAGCAATTCTAGAAACCAGTGTGGGTCCAGTTATTTCTACTGGATGGTTTATATATATATATATATATATATATATATATATATATATATATATATATATATATATATATATATATATATATATATATAAAATGTTTGAATATATGGACTGGAGAAAGAGTACTCAATACAGGTTGTAGAGGTTATTTATTTGTTCAAAGATGTTTATTGGTTTTTGTTGCCTGACGGAAGAAATGCAAGAAACTCAGTAGCGAGGAGTCGTAATCATCAGCTTCAAATAATATACACACGAGACATATATATATATATATAACGTGTGTATATTTATGTATAGACATAGGTCAATATCTATATAAATATATATTTATATCTCTCTCTAATATATATATATACATACACACGCACATATATATACGCACACACATATATGTATATATATATACATATATATATGCACACATACACATATATATATATATATAGACACATGCACAGATAAACCTATATCTGTATCTATGTCGTTATATATTTGTATGTCTTGCATATAAATAAATGTAGGTACTCATACGCACAAATTCTGGGTTGGTTCAGCTATGCTCTCTGATGCTTGCTCCAGCATGACCATAGTCCAATTACTGAAGCAAATAGAATAGTAGCATTCCTTTCCGAGGTGTTCTTAGGATCCACTAATTTCTTTCAAGATTTCTCATCAAATCTTGTCTTTGAATAGTTATTATATCTGTTGTTGTTTGATTAGTTACAATCACTGGATCATGGCCATTACCTTGTAAGGTATAGTTAAATTATTGGCCCCAGCATTTGTTTTCTTCAATCGTAGGAAGATGAAAGTCATAGTGGATCCTGGTGCCATTTGAACTTGGGGACGCGATCAGATTACAACATATTTTATTCAATACTCAACTAATTATGTTATGTGCCTACCTACCTGTTTGTTCCTTTTAATATAGCCTTTATTTCACCCCTGAACTATAATTGGAATTAAGCAATCTTTGAAACTTCATTTTAGCTTTCTTGTGCCTCACTTATTTTCTTTGATCAATCAATATCTTTTTCTCTCATTGAAATTCATATTTCTTTTTTTTCTAAATTTTTCTTGCGGTAATCCTATCAACATATTTTATACTAACGCTGTTAGACATCGCTGGTGATTCATTCGAAATTAAGAGATAAAAATCGGATTTCCTATTTAGAAATTGATTTCAGTTCTCAATTTAATAAAAGCTACAGGAACTAGTAATACTCAGCTTTGTGGGTGGAGGTTAGTTTAACCCTTTAGCATTCAGATTACTCTGTCAAATGGAATGTTCATTTATTCACATTGTGTTGAATTAAATCTTATATAGTAACACCTCACTTTACAAGACTCCAGGTTTACGAGTTTTATTTCTCGAGCACAAATCCAATTTTGAATGAAGTGCAAAAGTTTCTACTACCAAAATGCTTGTGTGTGTTACCAAGAAATTTATAGCGAGCAAGAAAAAAGCTCCTTCTAGGCAAACAACTCTAGGCTTGTTTTTCAAAAAAAAAAAAAAAAATCTACAAATCTATCTACGTGTGCTTGTGAATCGACAATCACGTCTACAAGTGATGGTGTGCACGAGTCGAGTACGAGTGAAAGTGATTCAGAAAATGGTTATGATAATATTTTTTATTATATATGATTTTGACATTCTTTTTACTTTACATAAAATACTCTTTACGTTCTATTGTTTTATTGCTGTTTATTTACGAGTATTATAAATTTTATAGATAAAATAATTTTCTGGGAATTAGTTACGATTTATAACATTGCTCCTATGGGAAATTATTGCTCTGCTTTGCGAGTGGTCTCTGGGAATAAATTAACTCCTACACCAAGGCATTACTGCATCGTCTCATCCTTTTGAGACTGAACCTAGAAACTGTGGTTGGGAAGCAATCTTCTTACCACACAACCATGCTTGCACCTATGTCTATAAATATACGTATTAACTTGTAGCATAGAAGGTAGAAAAGATTTCGTTTACAAGGTCTTTGCTATATAGAATGTTGACGACATTCAGTAATGGTTTGCACTCTTACATAGACTGCACTGTAAGCTTAAAAAATTGCTTCCAAAATTCATCAATTGCATTGCTTCTCTTCCCCTAAATACAAACACATACCTTAGAGATATATATATATATATATATATGCTGCATTACCACTCTTTCAACAACTGATGACGGTTTAATGATAAAAACGTTTTTAAAGAAAGTGTCCTCTGACCGCCAGAGGTGGAGTGACACCAATTGTCCCTAACCCTGTCCCCCATTGCAGACAAACTTTCTCCACACAAACAAAGGCAATGATGGAATGTGATACCAAATAAACATTTTAAAAAACAAGTAAAATATTTGTTATAAAAATTGGATTTTAGATAACTTTTTTTTCTTTCTTTTTCCTGTTTGGAATGGTTCAAACCTCAGGGTTGTTTTTACAGCTGGTTCTCTTCCCTCTGTAGCAGCAGGCAGCTATTGCAGGCGTGGCTGTGTGGTAAGAAGCTTGCTTCTCCACTAGTGTCGTCTACTATAGCCTCGGGCTGAACAAAGCCTTGTGAGTGGATTTGGTAGATGGAAACTGAAAGAAGCCCATTGTATATTTTCACATAGCTGGACAGGTTATTCACAGAATGGTGAGGCTCTTTTATGACCATATCACATGATGTCTAGACAACGATAAACACACACACACTAACACATATACAAAAGGTTTCTTTCTGTTTCCGTCACCTGAATCCACTCACAAGGCCTTCATTCAGCCAGGGTCTGTATAGTAGAAGACACTTGCCCAAGGTGCCACATCCGTTGGGAAGCAAGCTTCTTAACCACACAGCCACAAGGGGGGAAAAAAAATGAAGCATTATCAGTTTGTTACCAGCTTCTGTGATAAACATAGACATGGCTATGCAGTTAAAATGTTTGCTTTTTGATTTCATTGTGGCAACTACCTTGTTCTCTCGGGTCTTGTGAGAAAAAATTGACAGACAGAGGCCCATGGTATATTTTTTGTTATGTATGCAGTGAAAGCAACCATTTTGGATAGCTGAAATTGCATAACAAACTTTAAAAAGATATAACGAAATTGTGTACAGTGCTCAGGTGCACTGCAGCTTATCAAAGGTGCATGTATAGTACATAGAATTCTGTAGAAAAGTCCGGAAAGTGAACAGTGTATGGAGGTGGGGGTTATCAGGTGTAGTGATGGCAATTTTAAAGGATGCAATGTCTAGGCATCTAACACCTGATGCAGGTAGTTTGTTCCATGCTTCAGCAACTCTGAGTATGAAAAAATGTTTCTGAAAGTCATGGGAGCTGTGCTTGGCATGCCCACATGTGTTAGACACATGGAACTCAAAAAGGTGGTTGTTGGCACAATGGTTAATAATTTTGTGGGTGTTTAACTGACTGCAGCCAGTTGAGCTTCTGAGCATACACTGTACAGTCAGAAGGAAATTTTAAGTTAATAAAAATACACATGCAAACATATGAGAATAAAGAAAATACATGCCCCAAAAAAGAAGAAAAAACAGCAAAAGTATTTTTAAATTGTGACATAACATTATTTAATCATTATAAAAGATGAAATATTTATCCAAGTTCATTTGAATTTATTTATGCTTTTCTAATGTTGCTTTAATTTTCTCTTCAGATGCCCCTATTACCTCATCAACCTGGCAAAAAAAAAGAAAAATATTGTTAATTAAGAATCCAGGTGATTGTGTGTGTGTATGTGTATACTGTTAGTTAACAATCCAGCTTCTGTGTCTTGATAGAATATGAGTGAGAGAGGACTGCATCGTGCTCCGTCTAGGGTCTCTATAGCTGATCCCCTTCCTAGCACTCACCACTTTACAGAATGTACAGTGTTTTCCTTCATGTCATCAGCACTAGTGTAAAGCGAAAGGATGAGAATAGATTTGTAGTTGCCATAGGATGGTAACACATCTAATCCATACAACATTATATCATTTTGAATATAATACAGATAAAAGTGTGTGTTTGTCTTGAGATGCATTCTCAAGACAAACTAGTTAAGTATGATATGCAAAATACTAGTCTGTATTACTATGGATTCCATGACTGGTAACAGATAGATGTGTGCCAACACACACAAACATGCACGACAAACTTCTTTTCAGTTTTAATCTCTCAAATTCATTCACAAGGCTCTGGTCAGTCCAGGACACCAGAGGGTAATTGGCCAAAGTGAGACTGAAGCCAAAACCACGAGAACTTGTTAAACTCACAGCCATTTGACAACATATTCTGACACAGTATCTAACAAGATGTGGTTACAATCCATGTAATGGGTTTCAGCACAGTTTTGGTCAATCTAGCTATGATGGAAGACACAGGCCACAAGTTGTGAAGACAAATTTTTTGCCATTTGACCATCTGTGCATAAAGCCACCAAATTTTTCTCGTTGTGTCTTTAATTAATGAAAATGAAAACTCTGCAGTTTGACTTCCAGAAAAGTAAATACTCACTTTATCACCTCCTTTGTAGAATCTAAATGTTGGCATGGCAGAGATACACTGATCTTCTGCTACATCCTGCAATAATATAACAGACACATTGTATATAATACACAATACACGTGCACATATATATAAAAATATGATGAAGGTAAAGCAGGCAAAAACTTCAAAGTCACTGTCAACACATCTAGCTATAAAATATGTCCTCTACAACAAGTAGTGAGTAGTCATTCAGTTCAATGTAAAACTGTTTTTATAACTCAACATAAAAACAGACATCAACATACACAATGGGCTTCTTTCAGTTTCCACCTGCCAAATCCACTGACAAGGCTTTGGTTGGCCTGAAACTATTGTAGAAGCCACTTGCACAAGATGCCACAACATACAGTAAGACTGCACCCCAAAAACATGTGGTTTGGAAGCAATCTTCTTAACCACACAATTGCAGCTGTATCACTATGCTTCGACTTAAAGGAAGGACACACAGGTCAGGGGAAGGATTGGAGTTCAAAGAGTAGATTGTCCATCATCAAGGATGAGATTATCTCGTGCCCTTCGTTGTCATTTTAGTCCTAGCTCAGGTCCTGGTTGAACACATGTGGTCAAAGATGTTTCAGCTGTGACCAGTCCCACCTTTTCCATTCCACAGTGTATATCTAGAACTGCACAATCTAATATGTCCTTCATTGAAGATAATAGAGAGGGATTTAGTTGCTATTTCTAGAAGGTCAAGATTCCAAATAGAGATATATCCCTGCTGGTGTGTAGTTGTTATTGTTGTTTTGCCCCAATCAGTTCTAATTGAAGACATTCCAGCCATGGTCAACCAAATTGATTTTTAGACAACACATCAAGAATTACATTAATATGCATTCTTTTTGTTTTGAAATGACATTTGGATACGATCTAAAGTTTCTACTGGTGGCTATTGAAGTTATAGTTTAGCACCAGATTATTTCAAACCAATGGGGAAATGTGTTCCAGCCATGACAATCCCACCTTTTTATTCAGGTATTGTGTAACTAAGGACACATGGCGTAATGTGTCCTTCCACTTTAATTTTGTTTTTTTTTTTAGAGATGGCTGGATGTGAATCGAAGATAGTCCGGCTGCTGTTTCTAGTATGAGTCTGCTATTGAGAGCCAAGCATGATGGTTCATTTAATGAAATATTTAATGTATGTGCCACTGTAGCTCTGTAATATAATAAACAGAACAAAACATCACCATTATTTGTGTCTGCTTTTTCAGGCTGAGATAGGTTAAACAGGTCAACTGAGTCTCTGACAGATCTTAGAGTAAATGCCATCTTAGGTGTGGCTAGAAGACCACACCTGGAGGCCTAATGTTATATTTTGCCGTGGTTTCAATTGCTGAAAGCCTTTCTTCACATCGACCACCTTACTGAGTACACTGAGCACATTTTATCATGGAACCCTCCTCGACCTGGCTAAAAGGTCTTTTCAACCCTGTCTTTATATTAGTAGATCCTAATTCTGATCACATAACCATATTTTCCAGCTTACAAGTCAACGTAGTATTTTGTGTAAACATTCAACGTTGCCACGGTCTTCCCAAATCCCATTGTACTTCACAAAGTCATCTTCGTGTATAAACTGACCAACTTATTTTGGCTGTAAAAAAAACTTTTGAGCTAAAAAATTCAACCAGTTTGCCAGAAAATATGGTAATTATGGGACTCCCAGTCATTGTCAATGCAAATTTAGCAAGGAAACCTAACAACTTGAGAATAACCAGGTTTTTCTTCTCATACGCAATTATTTATGAGCCATTTATAATCAATCAAACCTTGTTAATACTAACACAACTATTTCTAGCAAGTATAGACAGCTCATCAGTTTCAATGACAAATGTTTGGATAAGTTCATGAGATTTCTTCAATCAAGAAGCAAGCCTGCATAACACGACTTCCCTGGGTCTCATCACTAACTTGTTTGTATTTTAATCAAAAACTACGTCCAAGGTCTATCATTATAACATGAATATCATCAAAGCACTTCAGTAGTCAAATAGTTCCATCACATAAAACACATCTAGCTGTATTTCAAACACCAATTTTATACACTGATTAATAGAAGTAATAAAAGTCTGATATCAAAAGGATTATTTCTCAACTGAAAAACCCCCTAGAACCTTATCCAAACAATTGTAAATTAATAAAGTTTGAAGAATTGATAATGAAAAGAAAAAAGAAATTACAGGTGCTTCGTCAACATCCACTTTGCAAAACAGGACTGTATCATGGTCTTTTTCCATTGCCTGTGTAAAAAAAAGATTAAAAAGAAAAAAAAAGGATTCTATATTTTATTTCATAGAAAAACTGATCATCATCATCATTCCCTTGTGTCCAAGCACTCATAAAACCAATTATTCCGTTTCCACGACATACAAGTGACCAAAATTACAACATTCTCCCTGGAAATGCAATGCCAGTCAGTTGCAGGATTACTTATTTACAGTTGAATGGACAAAGTTACCTTCTCAAGTCATACTGACTCATAACGGCCAGATTCCTAGTTTCATGGAGCAATGTGAAATGAAGTTTTTTTTTTGCTCAACGATCTGGAAATCGAAACCACAATTTTGTGATCATGAGTACAACACATAAACCAGTAGGTTTGCTCAACCAGCGTTGGTGTGTTTATGATCCTGTAACTTAGCAGTTTGGCAAAAGACACTGACAGAATAAACATCAGGTTTAAAAACAAAGTACTGGGATTGATATATTCTTCAGGGCAGTGCTCCAGTATGGCCACAGTCTAATGACTAAAATAAGTAAAAGAATAAAAAAAAGTCAATGTTAACAAAGGCTTTATTGTGCTTTGCCCATTTTTATTCATAATACATGTCAAAATTACAGTACAAAAGTTCATATTGAAAATCACTGGGTACCTTATAGGCTGAGACCATGGTTCCCAAATTAGAAAACTGGTCCATGATGCAAAGATCGAAAGACCAAAGTTCTAATTAATATCATAGAATCCCAAACCAATTTGGAGTGTGGCCATGTCCAATGAATAAGAATGCTGGACACTGTGCACTCAGGACCAGAGACATTAATACAAAACATAGAGACATCTCTGACACACAACCAAGACTTCCTGTGTGTTGAGTTGTTAAACAACAGCAGTTTTAACAGAAGCTAAGTCAAAGCTTTTGTTATCTAAATGACCTAATGCATAGGTTTTCAAACTGGGTGCTACCACCCCCTGGTGGGTGTTGAGATGGTCCAGGTGGTTTCAGCCGGGTTGGTATTGAAAGGGTTACTGATCTGTGGCTATTGAAAATGGAAGCTCTGTAAAAGCTGGAAAGAAGAGCAGTGCCCTTGTGAGCTGACAGAGAATGGCTGAGCCTTAAAGATATTGACTACAAAGAACTGTGATGGTATGGACATCATAATCATTGAAATTCTTCCCCTGGTCATGTTCTTCCTGAAGTTGCCAACTTGAAACAGCTGAAGAAAGGCCATTAACAGCATTGGTCTCATTCATCTTGGAGCAGCTGAAAAAACTATGGGCACAACAAAGGGTCTTTAACCCCGTCGGCATTCAAACCAGTCATATCCAGCCCCTCAAACATACACTGCAAATATCATTTAAAAAATAAACAATCACATCATTGAAATCTTCAAGCTATGAGATAAGACATGATTAAGTCAAAACAATGGGAATAAAGAAGAAGCATTACATCTGACAGAAGAATCTGGATGCTGAAGGGTTAATGAGGACACAAAAATTCTAATGAAAAACGAACATACCAAAAGTTTGGGAGCAATCATCTTGCAAGGCCCACACCACTGTGCAAAGAAATCAATTATTATAAGCTTGTCCTTGTTTTCTGCCAAAAGTTCATTAAATTGTTCCTACAATCAGACAAAAAAAACAACAAAAAAACATTTAATTTATAAGAGATGGCAAGGCGGTGTAGTCAAATTTGCTTTCCAATCACATGATCTCAGGTTCAATCTCACTGCATGGCACATTAGGCTGGTATCTTCTATAATCCCTGGTTAATCAATGCTTGACAACTGATGTTGAAGAGACTGACAGAACAAGTACTAAGCTTATAAAGAAAAAGTCCGGGGGGGGGGGGTCGATTTGTTCGACTAAAGGCAGTGCTCCAGCATGGCTGCAGTCAAATGACTGAAACAAGTAAAATATATATGTGTGTGTGGATGGCATGGGCGGGATGGTTTAACTGGAAACTAGTAAGTGCGCGCGGGGGGGGGGGGAGGCTGCACCAGGTTCTGATCTGATTTGGCAAGGTTTTTTTATGGCTGGATGTCCTTCCTAATGCTACATATCCCCCCATCATTTAATGTCTGACCTGAATCAGATTGTTCAACTGGATCCATTGATTTACATTGTTTCAAGCATTTACAAGCTGTTACTTATGCAGTTTATGACCCCACCACATGCAATAAGAGATAATACCCCATCCAGTTATTCACCATGCTAGAAATAGCAGCCAAATTTCCCTAAAATCATACTACTGTCTTAAACAAGTGAAGGAAACCTTAGATGCATTGCAGATACATCATTATTATTTAACATCCGTTTTCCACGCTGGCATAAGAAAGACTCTTTTAAAAAAAAGCCTAAAAAACAGCATTGATATAACAGGATAGGCTTATTGAATGGAGTCAATCCAAGACTAAACAATGACATACAAATGTGTGTGTGTGTGTAACAATGTTAATTAGTCTCCATTGTGACAATGTAACACAAATACAAAAGCAATCCAGAATGCGTTTAAAACGTAACAAATGTTGAAATGTTGAAGACAATAAAAACTTATTTAACTTATATTTTATATACACAACGGTGTATTCACACAACTATATGATGATTCTTAAAATAACCCAAAATGTCAGTGTTTAAGTGTGTGTGTGTGTGTGTGAATTTGAGGAGTTTTTTTTCTCTCTAATAGTTTCAGCTGGGAAGGGACTGTGGCCACGGACAAATTGTATGAGAACGTGTGTGGTGAGGGAGAGAGGCCATACGTGGGTGTATGTGGGCGCGAGCAAGTATAAGAACGTCAATGGACGGTTGTATATACTCAGCGTCTAGAGCTAGTTTTATGACGACTGGTCCAACCCACTTATCGTCTTTCATTGTTTCCAGGACACAGTGAAAGTGAAAGTGAAATTACATGACATGCCACAAGTGGAGTGTCTCTATAAATTATAAGAAACGAAAGCGAAACAGTACGACATCGGCTACACACACACACACACATATATATATATATATATAATCATAGCAACGTAGTCGTCGTTGAAACTGGATCCACCAAAATATTTTAATGGCAAAACTAGAAGAGAAAGAGTCGACGATTAACGCCAAATGTACAAGAAACAATTACGTATATGAAAAATTATGGACTTCATCACGTTTGACTTCGTTCTGGAAAACGTATCTGTTCGCAGTGACAAATCCCAGATCTTTTACTGTTATACAATCTCAAAAGTTGACAGTACACCCAGTTTTGCCCTGGGGTGGACTGTAGACCAGCGAGTGTCAACCTTTTTAGAACCACAAACCGGGGTGGGGGTAGGGGGAATCGTGCGCATAATACATCAACTATTGCATATATAATGCAAAGAAAAAAAGAACATACTACAGACTGCGATCGTCAATAATATAGAAATCAATTTTAAAAAATTATTTTTTTCTGTGCAGCCTGGTACCGAATGACCTATGGTCTGGTGGTCGGCGACCCATGCTGCAGACGCGATAGTTGAGAACAGCCCAACCTCGGGGCGAAACTGAATGGACTGTCAAGTTTGAGATTTTAGACACACACACAAGCCCACATTCCCCAGCTTAGACTTCTGTATCAGATGTCTCGACTATGTTAAATATTTGCCTTTAATATATTTTACAATTTCAAGGCGGCGGAGTGGCAGAATGCTTAAGCACACCGTCTTTACGTTCTGAGTTCAAATTTCACCGAGGTCGACTGTGTTTTTTTCATCCTTTCGGGCTCAATAAAATGAGTACCAGTTGAGCACTGCAGTCGAAGTAATCGACTTAGCCTCTCTCCTCAAATTTCTGGCCCTATGCCAAAATTTGAAACCTATATATTTCATAACTTTTACATAACGATCTGTGTGTGTGTGTGTGTGTGTTACACAAGAGCTATTCACATACGTCATTAAAAAAAAAACTGAAAGCCCTGTATCCTGACAACTTGGTCGTTCGATGCCGCCCTCTCTTGAACTAAAAACATTTCTGGAATTCGAGTCTGACTTGGCAAATGACAGCAGGTGCAGCAATTGTCCCAAATATAATAGACTGCTTGAAGAGCCAGTATTAAATTGTAAGGCGATGCCGTTGCTAGTCGAAACCAAGATCCAAGCAGGTTCTTCGTTTCATTATTTTGCGCATCCCAACGTCTCACATGAATTACATCTCCACTTCCCTTTAACATGCCTACGACGTTAGTATGTAGCTGTTTTCACTTGTTTAATCCATCAGATCGGTTCCAAACGCGACCATTCCGTTTTTTTTTTCCCGCAGACAACATTAACTAGTGTCCTTTCTGTTTTTAATATTTGTTTATGACAATAGGGTATGATTTGAGAGATCTGCTACCATTTGTAGCAGAAATCCGGGGTTGCTTAATCGAATGTCAAGTCGGATCGACTAGACGTACGACTAAAAGGTACTCTAGCCATGACCATCCCGTCTTTATTCGTCTGACAAGTATATGCTAATGTTATCTTGACTACACAATATTGGTTTCAAATTTTGGCACAAAGCCAATAATTTCTGTAGAGGGGGGGGGGGGCTAGTCTATTACATCAACCCCGGTATTTAACTGGTACAGTAGTCGACCTCGGCGGAATTTGAATGCAAGACGTAAAGACAGGACAAAATATCGCTAAGCATTTAGCCCAAGGTGCTAGCGGTTATGCTAGCTGGCGGCCGCCTTGAGATCACCCATAATTGATATTAACATGTGAAAATAACTTCTGTTTTTTTTTTTATCTTTTAAGACCGTTAAGTGAAACAATGTTGAGCAATCGCATGGAGGTACCATCATGTAGCTACTTCACTGCGCGCGCGCGCAACAGAAGGTCGGCCCTTCACTTCAACATCACCAATAAAAAACTTCATGGTGAAAAAGAAAATTGGCTCGTATATTGTCAGAGACTGTCAAAATACAATGAATTAATAAGAGCCAATCTAATAACATACATGTTGATTTGTCTTTTACTCCAGCAGTACCCCAATCGGTTAAATTAAAATAGTTAATAGCGAACAACTGCAACGTATAATGCATACCATCACCTCCTAACCGCATAATAAAATGAATTCCCATCTCCACCTCATGACGATTAATGGCAGTTTTGCGTGATGGAATCAATAGAATATAATACTCGTATACGGTCAGACATACAGCACAAGCTAATGGCTATTCAGACCAATGATCAAAAGCGCTCCATCTACGAACAACCCATCTTATTACCCAGGAAAATTGAAGTGAGGATCACATTATTCAATGTGTCTATTTAAGACGGCAAGTGTGATTTAGTTGCTATTTCTAGCAAACTGCGTGACCCACATAAAAGCTTTATCAACTGTTGACGGTGGCGGTTTTAACGAAGATATTTCTTCAATACCCATACAATAAACAGTAGCGATGACTTGTCGATTAATTAGACAAGTTTAATTAGACTGAATAGACGTTTGATCAAGGGCATTCCAGCCACGACCGTCCAGTCTCCTTTCATAAGCGGTGTACCTTCGACAACGTAACCATTGTGACGTGCTTAGCTTTTATCAAGAACCATATTACGTCCTTCGTCTTATAAAATAGTGCAATGTGATCCAACATAAATTTGACATCTACTTCTAACACACCGTTAGCAAAGGTCGTTGAAAATGCCTTCAGCATAATCACACAACAAAGCAAATAAACACCCAATGTTCTCCAAATCAGGTGGAAGACTTCGGCTCCAGAGTGCAAAGTCATGGTCGGAAGTACAGACAGGCATAACTATAGATGTAGACCCCGGCCCCCGACTTTGTTGCTTCATAACTTCCAGAAAAATGAATACTGTTGACGGTGGGGGTGTTTAAACGAAGATATTTCTTCAACACCCATACAATAAACAGGAGCGATGACTTGTCGATTAAGTTGAATATGGATTAAAAGAAGATAACTACAAATATTCATGTAGTTATGACTATATACATGAATATATAAGCTATCTTTCGTTTTCATTATCAATTGTCAACTATCTTCGTTAATTTCCGCGACCGATATAGATTACCATTGCTTATGAAATTAACATTAGGAGGGATTTCTTGTATAGTCACACATAGGCCGGGAATTTTATTAAAAATACACAATCTATGACATGGACCCTACGAACTTAACTGGTACGTATTTTATCGACCCTGGAATGATAGAAAGGGAAAACTGATCTTGAATGAATTTGAATTCTAAACGTAAAGAACCGTAACGAGAAATTTCTACAACCAAGTGCTTAGGACTGTTGGGGGGGACAAGAGAAAATATGGAATAACTGTTGGGTTCAGAATAAAATAAATATGAAAAAGAAACAGGGCTGGGATCACCTGAATCGGTACCAGTGCTGGTTTGGTGATTATTTTATCGACTCCCAGTAATGTTTGGCCAAGATGAACCTGAAATATTGGCATTATTTTGGACAGACACAATATTTGCTACAATGATCACTTACATCAGACAAAATAATAATAGTTAAAGAAAAACTTGAATTGCTGTAGAATATACAAACGGATGACAAGGGTTAAATAGTGTTCAGAATAATTAATTAAATAAAAGATATTAGTCAATAAATTCCAGAATAGCGTTCATTTATGGTTTTGTATTTCGAATCCTTGGAAACAACAATGGTATGGAATAGCTGATTATTATAGAAGGGTATCAAATAATTAAATAGCATAATTAAAAAGTATTCTTGAATTTATTAAGCCATCATCATGCATACACACACACACACATATGTAGTACAAAGACACGCATATATATACATAGGCGATAGCACGTATGTAATATACATTTGTTGAAAGCGGTCAGGTTTAAGGTACAAATGTGGAATTGTACTGTTTAATATTAATTGGATATTCAAAAATCGTTAATCGATTAAGTTACTAGTAATATATTCGCGTCTAGTTACAGATGCGTTTAAACGTTTTCCTGTATCTCTTTTTTTTTTTTTTGTAGTTTGAACTTGAGTTCTATTAAGAAAGAAAGAAAAAAAAACAGGAAAATATTTGGGTAAAAAGAGATGGAACAATTTTACTTACTAAAGAGGTGATTGTGAGCATGATGAGAAGTTTCTAATCAACCGAGGTGAGAGCGATTTCAAAAATTTAAAGAAATAAGTGAGACTGATGCAAAGAACAACACCGCATGGAATTATATATTTACCCGCTAAAGGGGGGGAGGAAGAGAGAGAGAAAGAGAGTACGGGAGAAAATAGAGAGGGATGACTAGAGCGAGAGAGGTGAGGAAAGAGGGAAACAGACTGATCGACCGTGTGTATGAAAGAGAGGGGGCAGTAATTTAGTAGTGAAAGAATAAGAGATTAAAGTGAGTGAAAATGTAGTGATGGCGGGAGAAATAAAAGAGACGGAGAGAGAGGGGAGGGACAAAGAGAATAATACACACACACGCGTAAAGAGAGTGCGAGAGATAGTTTATAAGTAAGTAATGGAGGAAGGTTAATGAACGAGATAAGGAGAGGTAAATAGAGAAAGAGTAACTGAGAGAGGAGGAGTAAGTAACAGAAGAGAGAAATGTAGTGATGGCGGGAGAGTTAAGAACGAAGGGAGGAAATAGTCGGATGATATCCGTTGTTGAGAAGAAAAGATTGACTCTGGGGACGAGGAGTGAAATACCCAGGGAGGTCTGCTGTATGAAAATGTAACAGTAAAGTAGTCGCTAAGCGTAGTTGCGTTAATCCTGGAAATTAATTAATTAAAATTTCACCATCAGTGACGAGAATAATAACCATTCGCTTAATTAAATAGCGGTCAAGAATTTTTAAAAAGCAAAGCAAGGGGGTAAACCCTCTGAAAATGAGTGTGTGTGTGCTTGTGCGTGTTGAATGTAGTCGGTTATGGGTTTTTTTTTAATGTTATATATAATATTTAGCAGCTCGTTAACAATCCTGTTTTTTTTTGGGGGGGGGGCCTATTTCACCATTAAGTTTTCATGCAGGAGACTACGATACTAGAAATGTATTCGAATTACTTCAATCATTCAATATTCAATCAGATCAAACGAGTTTCGGATTCTTTTCAATATTCAATTTTAAATTAATTAAAATTTCCGTGTCGTTTCCCCATCTCTTATCTATTTATTTATCATATTTTTTCTGTTAGTTACTAGAGTGCGGCCATGCTGGAGTATCGCCTTATTTATATATCTATTTAAGTGGAACTTATTCATTTTAGAAATCATTGTTCGCATCAGCATGGCTTATCTTTCACTTGTTTCGGTTATTGGACTGCGGCCTTGCTGGGGCACCATCATGAAGAGTTTAGTCGAACAAATCAGCTCCAAATAATTCTGAGTTTTTTTTTTATAAAAAGTCTGATATTTATTCTATCGATATCTTTTGCCAAACCGCTAAGATATGGAAACGTAAACAAACCAACACCGGTCGTCAACAAACGCAATCACACATACACAAAGTTCCCGTCTATTCGGACGGGGCTGTAGAAGACGCTCTTCCACGATGACACGCAAATTCATTAAAATTCCCTTCACTTACTGTTCCACATATACTAATTATTTTGACTAAATTCGAAAAAAAAAAAAAATAGGCAACTCCTATCGAACCAGTTATAAATAGCAGCCAAATCTCAAACTGCACTTAACCATCTTATTTAAGAGAATAATAATTACTACAGGGTGATTCAAAAGTCGCCATACATAGGAACAATTTATTCTTTTTATAAGAACAGTTTTTTGTTTTTTTTTAACAATCTCTATATGGTTACCATTGATTGAATCCACATTGCAATACATTGACCCCATGCATTGTGAACTCGTAATAACTCATCTGGTTTATACGTGTGCAAATGAGATGGTGATGCGTTCCTTCAAATGGTTTATGTCTTATTTTTCCGCGATACACCATGCCTTTCAAATGCCCCCCAAAGACAGAAATCAAGAGGGGTCAGATCAGGGGAGACTTTTGAATCACCCTGTATTATATAAAATAGACTTGAACTTATTAAAAGTTGGAGTGGTAAAGGACAAAATTCTTTTGCTCATGAATCTACATGTTCCAGGACAGACCGGAAGGGAGTAAGAAAAAATAAAGACCGTATCAGCGATAGGGAGCCGGTATCTCGTCGTTCGACTTGCTAGAAACAATAGCCAACTCTTCCTCAAACAGCACCCTACCGTTTAAAAAGATTACGGTTTTAACTATTTGGTACAAGACTCGCAATTTTAGGGGATGGGGTGTGTCGATTACATTGATCTCGGTGCTCAACTGGTACTTAATTTTATCAATTCCGAAAGTATGAAAGGCAAAATTGACCCCAGGGGAATTTCAACCCAGAACGTAAAGAGCCGGAACGATTTCAAAAAACGTAAACCGACAATTAGTCGTATTTGAGCCCAAAGCTGTCAATAATTTTACAGCTGGTTCGTTAATTTCTTTTATTTATTTGTTTGTTTTCATGACGTGTCGAAGGCGGGTTGGAAAAATGAAACAGACAATAGTGCTCGCGCACACATGCACACCCACTGACTTGAATAGTGAAACATACTCGCACAATCTATGTAATGTTCAGTTTCATTTCAAGATTTCTATTCGAGGCTCATTCATTAGAATTTCCATATCGGCAACAGGGTATTTTTGTTGTATGTATGTATATGTGCAGATTTGTACGTTTTGCTTTATGTATGTATTCTCATGCATACAGTTGCATATCTAGACATGCTCATATATACTTAAATGATAAACTTCTGGAAAGTTTCACAGATTTTTACAGTTCCAGTGAGGGATTGGATCTGCAGTCTTTGAATTAGCTTTCGCCTGTGTGTATGTATGTATGTATGTATGTATGTATGTATGTGTATACATACATACATACGTAGATGGTAAGTGAACATGCATGTGCGCGCGGCCTTGTTGGGCTTTATGCATTTGTATTCGCTCACACGCATAAACACACACTTGAATGCACAATGGATGAATGGATGTATGTATGTATTCATGTATGTACATACATATGAAAGATGTGTGCGTGTATGTATGAGTGAATACAAATACATAAAGCTGAACATGCTCGCACATACACACACACACACGCGCACACACATACACTCATTATCTTTCATATACATATACATACATGAACACATACATAAATTCATTGTGCAAGTGCGTGTTTGTGTGTGGATAGATACATAAAGCCCATCATGCTTGCGCGCGCACACACACACACACGTTCACCCATTATCTTTCATACATACATACGCACGCACACACACACACACATACATACAAACATACATACATACATATATACATACGCACGCACACACATACATACATACATACATACATACATACATACATACAACATACATACATACACACACACTTACATACATACATACATACACACACATACATACATACATGCATACATTGTGCAAGTTTGTTTCGCAATGGTGAAGGGTGGTGTGATGTGGTGTGGCATGGTAGTAGGTGGTGTGGTGGTATGTGTTGCCATATTTCAGTGTTTACTAAATGATAATGAGCAATATGTGTTTTATTCAATTAATTTCTTTAAATACAGATTTGCCCAAAGTAATTAATGATAAAACTGAACATTTACCACCCATTGATTTTTGATGGAGTTCTCACTAGTATGTATATATATATATGTGTATATATACAATATGATTTATAATATAGTTGGCGCTCTATCGGTTATAATGATGCGTTGATCTAATCAATGACACAACCTGGTTATGAAATTAATGTGCAAGTGACTGAGCTCTCCATAAACACGTGTACCCTTTACATAGTTCTCAGGAAGATTCAGTGTGACACAGAATGTGACAAGGCTGGTCCTTTAAATTACAGGTGCAACTCATTTTTGCCAGCTGAGTGGACTGGAGCAAAGTGAAATAAAGTGTCTTGCTCAAGGAATCGAACTCACAATATTGTAATTGTGAGCCGGATACCCGAACCACTTAATTACATGCCTTATATATATATCATCATCATCATCGTTTAATGTCCGCTTTCCATGCTAGCATAGGTTGGTCAATTTGACTGAGGACTGGCGAACCAGATGGCTGCACCAGGCTCCAATCTGATCTGGCAGAGTTTCTACAGCTGGATACACACACACACACATATATATATATTGGACAGCATTCATCACACCACTCTCACCACCTCCATCTACTACAAACACACAGACTCACACTCATACCTCAACTTCTCCTCCCACCCTAAACACACTAAGCTCTCCATCCCCTATTCCCAATTCCTCCGTCTACCCAGGCTCTGCCGTGATGACCATGGCTTTGAGACTCAGTCTCAACTCATGGCTCGCCACTCCATCCCATGTGGATATCTCCCCAAGACACCTGATGAAGGCCGGAGGGTATATCAGCCGAAACATTGTGTTAACAACAAACAAGATGAAGACAAATATCCGTCAAATGTAAATAATATAAACCAAAACTGGTTGTCAAATGGTGGCGGTGAGACTAACACAAAGTCAAACACACATACACACACATATATGTATGTATATGGCAGATTTCTTTAGTGTCCATCATACCTGATTCCCTCCTCCTATTTGTATTATTGAATTTTACTTTGCTACTTTCATGCAAGTTTCTCCTTCACCACTCCATTCATCTCCATGTTCCTGCAGTGTGTACAACATTGCTCTCTTAGTATTGTGGAGATCAGGAAAGTACTGACTCTTCCTATTTGCATAACCACCTCAGTTGGTTCTTTTGTGGAGTTTCGTTTCTTATTTCTTGTTGCATTAGTGTTTGTTCTGTTGTGTAATGTAGGTTGCGTTATGGTACTTTAATCATGGACAGGATATGAAGCTTAAGTTGGTTATTTTAGATTCTGATGTGTTTATTGTTGAGCAAGTGCATTGTGTGTAAAGGTTATTCCATTTAAACAATTCTATTGAATCATGAGCTGTTCAATAGAAATGAATCATGTTTTGTGCAAAATGTAGGCTGTTCATAGCAGAGATACTTTTGGGACAGTGTGTAATATTGTGAGCCTTGGTATGGCATTTTTTTCAGATTATTATTATTATTATAAAAGATATCATTGTTATTAATCAATAGTCTTATTTTGATCATGTGCTTTCAACACACAACCAAACGCAGCTCTGTGTGCCTTGGGTATGTGCTGTGGTCTGTTGTGGTGCTCTTAGTTTCATTCTATTGAAAGTGTTTTACATAGGATGTGTGTGGTGCCTAGTTGTGCTATTTTCTGTCTGTTATATACATTTGTAAGTGTTTTGGTTATGTATTTGTCTGAATACTTTTTTTTTATCATACCTAATGTGCCTACTATAATAGGAATTGTTTCTGTTTTAGGCTCCAGATTCAAGTTAATATTATTATTATTATTATCATCATCATCATCATCATCATTGAGTGTGAGAGCAGTGCATGCCAAACATTGATGGGTCATATTTGTGTGAACATCAGGATCGTAGGACATCGTTGGGCATTTCCATCTCCTTCCCAGCTCTGAGATTCCGATTGATATGGCTTGTGCTTTTGTCTATTTTGCTATCACACTGGGTTCTTCTGTTTCAACTAGTTTTATTATTATTATTACAGTTGTTGTTGTTGTTGTTGTTGCTATTGTTAGGACAATGTGTAACAGAGTCAGTAGAATGACATGAAGTATGTTTAGTGGTTTTGAGATATATCACATTGTGTTCTGTGCTTAAATCCTGGCTGCCTTGTGACGTTCATAAAACAAGCACGAGTCAAGTACCATTCTTTCATCAGCAACAAGCTGCACCATTGTTGCCATGCTGTTAGAAGTCATTGTTATTATTAAGTGGATTTTGGCAGAATTCAACTTTGACTTTCATCCAGTTAGGGTTCATGAAATAAGTACGAGTCAAGTACTGTTATTTTCTTCAGCAAAAACTTACAGCATTGTGTTGTTAGAAGTCATTGCAATTATTCGGTTGAAGAAAAAGTTTGTGTGCTGAACTTGTGCCAAATGGTTGCACCTTCAATGCTGAACTTTACTGTCGCAACTTGGTCAAGTCTATGATGCGCTGATTGAAAAGGACCCAAGACTTGTTTGTCGAAAACATGCTTTGTTTCAACAAGACAATGCAAAGCTGCATACCGCCAGAAAGACCAGCAACAAGATTGAAGAATTGGATGGTGTGGAAGCTCTGCCTATAATCCAGACATTGCTCCATCTGACTATGGTCTCTTCCGATCAGTGCAGTACTTTATGAAAGGTCGCTGATTTGAGTCATTCAATGAAGTTGAAGAAGCCTGTCAAGAATTTTTTGATACAAAGCCAAAGGATTTGACCAAATCCAAAAGCTTGCAGATCGTTGGCAGAAGGTTGTGGAAAATGACAGTCTTTATTTTGAAGAAAAGTTGTTATCCTTTTTGAATAAATTCTTGCCTAAAAGACCATTATTCTAACATGGTACATGAACCTTTTCTTCAATTTAGTATTATACTGAGTTTGGCAGAACTCAACTTTGCCTTGGCATCGATGTAATTGACTGATACCCTCCCCCAAAATCTCAGGACTTGTGCCTGACCTGTGTGAATAAGCTTACTCTGAACATACGCTTGTAAACTAGAGGGGTCAAGAAGGAGAGAGGTGCCTGCTGGAGGTGCTTTTAAATGGTGGCGTGACCAGGATGTGTGGGTTTCCTTGGTTGGTCCATGGTGGAACTACCTTCTTTTGGAGAATCTTATTATTAAACATTTGTTGTTAATTGTTATTGTTTTATGGTAAACATGAATTTTCGTGCTAAGCCCCACTTGGCCCTTGTTTTGTATTGCTCCTTTTTGTTATGTGTTCATCCCTTGTGGTCAATAAAGAAAAAAATTATTATTATCAATATTAGTTACTGGATACTCTAAACCCTTCTTCTACTCACTCTAGCTTAACCACTCACCTGTAACAGAAATAATACTCACATTAACTTGACCACACAAGCATAATGCCAAACTGACCAAAACCTCCTTGTAATATGAGCAATACCTATGCATCCTTCCCTACGTCTTCAAACTACGCCTGTCATAAATGGCATTCATTCTCACTTGACCACATGCTGACCAATCACCTGTAGCTTAATGTGGTGCTTACCTGCTGTCCAGTGGTCTTGTTGCTTTGACAACACTGCTAATGGTTTTATTCCTTGTTCTAATATATTTGCTTTATAAAGTGCAGAACAAAAGATGATATGTATACATGTGCATTGAGTATGTGTTGTGTGTGTATGTGTGAGTCTGTGTGCATGTGTGTGTGTGTGTGTGCGTGTGTGTGTGTGTGTGTGTGTCTAAATTTGTTTGTAGGGTTTGATGTGTGGAATCCGTATATAAACATACATGCAACCATTAATTATCTATCTACCTCTGCATGTGTGTGTGTTAGTGTGTCTCTGTGTGTGTATGTGTGTGCATGTGTTTGTGTGTGTGTATCAGTGTCTGTGTTTGTGTCTATGCCTCTGTGTGTGTGTGTGTGTATTGACATTGCATGAGATATGTAAATAAACATCACCATTGCACAAGAGGTATCCATCATTTTCAATCTTCTAGAAGAACATGCCTGACCAAGAGAAACATTATCTTGCTTTGAAAGAGGAAGGACATCCAATGACAAGAAAATCTGCCTCAATGAATTCTGTCTGTGCATGCAAGCATGGGAAATTGATTGTTAAAAGAAAGAAAATTATGCGTCCATACATACATACATACATACATGATAGCTGAAAACTCATGTTTGAGTATTGCTACTGTCTGATCGAAAGCCCCACACATACGAGGGCTACGACCAACCAGTTTTGTGATAGGTTTTAAGTAATGCCTGTGTGTGAGCATTTTTTGTAGTGGGGAAAGGATTAGCACAAATCCAGTCCCATTCTTTGAACATGGACAACATAAACTTGAAAAGAAGAACTAGTCTACATCATCAAATATTGTCAGTGCCACAGGTTTTCTCTCAGAGTTTCCGCTCTTCTAGAGAGATGTTGTGACATTTATATATATATATATATATATATATATATATATAGCACAGAATTTTGTCAGTGAACAGGTCATGATTTCAAAGCAATGAAAATATTTTGACAAATTAAATTTAAATGTTGGAGTGAATCTAACAGTTTTTGTGTTTTTAAATGGCTTATAAACACCTTCCATGCTGCAATTGTGTGTGTGTGTGTATATATATATATATATATACACACACACATATATACAAATATATACATGTGTGTGTATAGATGCCCTTTACTTTCATCATTAGGTGATAGGGTGATCTGTATGCCAGCTCTCGAATGGTATTTGTACAAGCAGACAGACAGACCATTACTACAACTAAAAAGAACAACAACTGGACTCCACCTATATCAGCTGAAAAATGTATGTGTAATATTGTCAGCTTTAGGGATGGTCGAGATATATATATATAGTTAGAAGGAAAAAGAAATAAGATACATACTAAATAACTTAATGATATTACATCAGGCTGGAGATGGGAATAATGACATCCCTTTGCAAATACTGATAGGGCACAGATAGCCAGCTGGAGGGGATGTCTTCCTGGGGCTACAAGTTACAGTAGCATCGACCCTTAAGGGTTAGCCACATTTAGGTGGCAAATACACTTCACGATGTCGTGCTGCTACTGTTTATATCATGCTCAGAGATTTATTATTGCTTAATTATAATTGTTTTCCTCATAATACAATATGCATAATTTTCCTCAAAATTTTAAGCAGTAAAGGTGGTGCTCCAGCATGACCAGTCAAATGATTGAAACAAGGAAAAGAATAAAAGAATGTTTATTAGATTGATAACTAATTGTCGTGATGTAAAATTTCTGTTTATTTTTTTATTCTTTCGTTATCTTCTGACATCATCAAAGGTTAAATACTAAACTGGCTTCTCTTAAGATATATTTCTTTTTAATGTTCTTTTTGTATGTGTTCGTCTATCAGAGATAGTTTCTTAGTTCACTTTGAATTTAACCCATTTTGGTTTGCCTTGATAACATTGTATTAGCATATGTTTTCGGATATACAGGGTGTCCCAGAATTAACTGCCTATTTCAATGAAATTGGGCAAATTTTCAAAAGAAAACTGATAGAATTTCATGTTTATTACTTAATTAGGATACCAAAACAAATAGATTTATAAATCTTTTTTTTCTTTTACTTGTGGCCATGCTGGAGCACTGCCTTTAGTCGAACAAATTGACCCAGGACTTATTCTTTGTAAGTCTAGTACTTATTCTATCAGTCTCTTTTGCTGAAGCACTAAGTGACGGGGACATAAACACACCAACATCAGTTGTCAAGCGATGCTCGCGGGGACAAACACAGACACACAAATATACACATATATGTGTATACATATATGACGGGCTTCTTTCAGTTTCCATCTCCCAAATCCACTCACAAGGCTTTGGTCAGCCCAAGGCTATAGCAGAAGACACTTGCCCAAGGTGCCACACAGTGGAACTGAACCCAGAACCATGTGGCTGGGAAGCAAGCTTCTTACCACACAGCCACACTCTACCTGTTTCCCTACAAATTTCAAATCTATCCTTAGCAGTGTGAAACACATTCTGAAGCATTTCAGGTGTTATCTCCTGCACTGCTAACTGAATGCGCTCTTTAAGTTCAGCAAAACTATTGTTCCATCCTGGAGATGAAGGTAGACAAAATGACCGTTGCCAAATTGAAAGAAAAAAAAAGAAAAAGCTGTCTTGGACAGATAAGTAGGATCGAAAAAGAATGAAATTAAAATTATAAAAAAAATTATAAAATTATTTTAAAAATTTCCAAGTTATACACTTTTAACACATATTAAACATGAGTCATCTATACTATTTAAACAGCCTTATAGGTGCAAATTCAGTGGTCACTCCCTGACCGGCCATAACCAAGCACCCATTTAGCATTACTGCCCAAAGGTATTTTCAAGTGTGCCTCTTTTCGGATTTATTTATGAACTAATGACTGATTATATATAGATACCGTATATATACATGCATATACATATGTGTGTATATACATACACACATACATATATATATATATATATATATATGTGTCAACTTTAGAGTTGACATATATGATAATGATGATGATGATGATATATTTGGAGTGGGGGAAGGTATGTGGTGGGGATGTCCAACCAAGTAGATTAGGAGAGAGAAACTCAAGGTAGAATTGCTATTTCCTTTTTCTCTCTCTTCTTTTGTCTCTTCCTGTTCCCCCTCTCTCTCACTTTCACCTTCTCTCCATCCCTCCCCCCTCCTTCTCTCTCTGAACAGGATATTAACTGACTAACATAGTTTCTTTTAGAGTAAATTATTAGGGTTAAGTAAGGTGTGTGGACAGGTAGATTGGCAGGTAATATAAGGGAGACAGATGGATATGTAAGTAGGTGTTGTTGACTTGAGGAGATTGGTTGGTATTTGACATAAGTTGCTACTGTGTAAACTCTGTTGACGTTTGATAATTGTTTGTTGAATGACATTAAAAAAATGACAAATGATTGGACAGGCATGTAGATATATATACACCTTGCTTAATACATTTTGCTAATCATGTTGGGACACTCCCTTCAAATATGCTATGAAAAAAAAAAAGCTAGAAAGAATGGTAGAAAAAGAGGAAAGAGGGAAAAAATGAGATACACTAAAGAAGAGATAGATAAAGAAAAAAAAAGAACGGATGGACATATAGATAGATAGATAGATAGATAGATACATGCATGCATGCATACATACACACTTATACACAGATAGATAGATTGATATATATATATATATATATGTATGTATGTATATGCTTGTGTGGAGGCACAATGGCCCAGTGGTTAGAGCATCAGACTCGCAGTTGTAGGATTGTGGTTTCAATTCCCAGAGCAGGCATTGTGAATGTTTATTGAGCAGAAGCACCTAGAGCTCCACAAGGCTCTCACTTTCTCATCTTCACTCTGTCTATATCTCCTCCTCTCTCTCTCTCTCACTCTCTTAAGCGTTGCTCATGTGAAATTCTAACGCCTGTCCTTCTCTTTCATTTCCCCCCCTGCTTCAACGATGCTGTTACACTTGTTCTAATGCAGAAGTGGTCTATCTTTCTAGGACTTCTGCTCAATCATCTTTCTCGCATTGCGTTCTTCTTTGCCACCCCCCCACCTCTCTCGTTTTCTCTCTTTCACACCCTCTTGATCATAGTAATATTCTGCAATCTGTGTTCATCTTGAACTCACAATCAATTTGCAGTTATCATTTGTATTACAATTAATTTGTAGATGAAATATGAGGATGGATTATGCAAAAACTACCATTAAACAGTCAGATGAGAGATAACGAAGCCATCAGTCTGTTTGTGGATTAATTTATATAAATTGCCCACAGCATCCACTGATATTTCAGCATGAAAATGTCATTATTAGAATAAGGAACATGAAACAAATGACAAGGCCACACACACACACAGTGCTTATTTTCCGATAGAAAACCAGAAAAGTCCTCAATATATACGTGTATATATAAAGTGGTAAATTGGCAGAACTGTTAGCACATCATCAAAAATGGTTAGTGGCATTCCATCTGTTCTTATGTTCTGAGTTCAAATTCTGCCAAAGTTGACTTAGCCTTTCATCATTTCGGGATTGAGGAAATAAGTACCAGTTGAACACTGGGGGTCAATCTTGCCAGTCCTCAGTCAAATCGTCCAACCCATGCTAGCATGGAAAGCGGACGTTAAACGATGATGATGATGATGATGTCTGTATCATCATCACCACCATTATCATCGTCATGTGTTGTGTTCTTGAGCAAAACACTTCATTTCACATAACTCCAGTGCACTCAGCTGTCAATGAGTAGCCCTTCAATGGACTGGCATCCCATCCAGGAGGAATATAATCATCATGATTACTTACTTATACACCATGTAACCAGCCCTATAAGTCCTAGGACTTGAGACAGTAGTGTCCAGGAGTTGACCCTACCAACTTACTATCTGAGTCTTCTGTCATGCCACTGGTTTGACCAAGACTTTGTTGAGTCAAATTTTATTGAGAGAAACAAAGATGGGGAAAAATTACATAAAAACACACAAAACAATGCAACCATTACTTGTAATTAATTGCAAATGGTTTATCCTGATAAGCTTTGCTGGTACACAAGATGGGATGGACATTTAATAAGGATAAAAGAATTACTTGATATCAGTAGAGACATCAAACAAAAATCATCAATCAATATTCAAAGCCTTACAAATTGCAGCTCAATCAATCACCTAGAGAATATGTCACAAGTAAATCCTCTAAAGTTAGGGTATGTATTTAATTAATGATGCTTAATCAAACTGTAATACAAAAAAATTATCGTTATTACACAAAATATGATTTTTTTCTTTATCCTATCTATTATATGAATAAGAATCCTTTTAGTAAAGCCCCACCTTCCATTATACACAAACTAAACTGTAGGGAAATGCAATATATCACACACTGAAGCATGAAAAGGTGTGTGGGGGGGGGGAAATGGATCAATATGTGAATGTTTAGACAAAGTTCAATAATTAGCTCACATCACTAATAATCTTTAGCATTTCAAACACAATGCTCTTGTAGGGAGACAAAAACAAAATAATAAAAGATAACAAATCACAAAGCTTGGCAATGAGTTCTAGGTGTTCTGTTTGAATAACATGATTTCATGCGAGAAATTATAATATCTGGAGGTTATTGCAGAATTATTGATAGTTATAGGCAAAGGTAGGGTGATGCAATTAAGAAACTTGTTTCTTAATTGCAGGTGTATTGTTTTGGGCTCAGTCCCATGGTATGACTCCTTGAGCAAATATCTTCACCTATAGCCAGAAACTGTGTGGAAGCCCATAATACATACATACATACATACATACATACATACATACATACATACAGTGCCCATAATACATACATACATACATACATACACACACACACATACATACATACATACATACATGCATGCATATATACATACATATACATACATACATACATACATACATACATATAAGGCATAGGTAGAAACTCCATAAGATGTACCCAGTGTAAGCTATGGACACATAAGAGGTGTAGCAATATCAAAGGAAGGCTAACTGGGAAGATAGTTTTTGTGTGTGACAAATGCTCATCATCATTGTCATCATCATCATCATCATTGTCATCGCTGTCGTCTTTGTCATCATCATCCTTATCATCCTCACCATCATCCTCCTCATCGTTGTTGTTGTCATTGTTGCCGTCATCTTTATCATCGTTGTCATCATCATCATTGTTCATGGCATAAGTTGGATGGTTTGACAGGATCTGACACGTCAAAGGACTGCATGAAGCTCCATTGTCCACTTTGGCAGAGTCCATTACGGCCAGACAGTTGGCCTTCCTAATGCCAACCACTTTACAAAGGGTGCTTTTTTTTTCATTGCACCAACACCATTGGGGTCACCAAGTAATTCACAAGACAAGACTTCCCAACTGAGTGATGACATAGTACTGAGGGGTGGTGGTCGGGCGGGGGGGGCCTTAATGCCAAGTGTTGAGAGATTAAAGTAAGATAGAGGGACTGGAAGATGTGTCTTGCTGAAGAGGAGATACATGGCCACCCCAGCTGGAAAGGGAAAGATATGATGTTGATGAGGTGACAGGGTCTTGTGTTAAAGATGAAGACTGAGGTGAACACAGGTGGTTTCATGTTCAACTGTGAATGATTTTTTTCATATGGAGATGGGGAGGGAGAGGAAAGGAATGAAAGTGAATCATGGAGGTGCAGGAAGAGGAGGTGATAAGTGACAGTATAAAAAAATGGCAGGGTGAAGAGATACCATGTGTAGATAAGAAGTAAAATTATAGGATAGGTAAGAAAAAAAAAGGGTGCTACTAGTTGAGTCCTGGAGTTATTTATTGAACTGTTTCCTCGCCACACCTGTAATAATTTCGTCTTCTTTTGTTACATTTCTTTAATTACAAATATATTCATGTCAAATCCTGAAGCATAAAAATCCTGCTTGACACAAGTGTCAGCATAGAGGAGTGTGTGTGTGTGTGTGTGTGTGTTACAAGGAAATGCACCAAAAATTAATTCACCAATTTAATCCTGTATCCTTATGTAACATCATTGGTTCATTTTGCATCTTTTTTTTTTTTTTTTCAAATTTCAAGAAAAGGATTTCCTCATAATCCTCTTTGACAAACATTGTTGGTATAGTTACTCACTGCTCCAGCCACTACCACTGACTCCATTCCTGATCTTATCTTGATTCTTTTATTATCACTTATTCTTTTCTTTCATTTTTTCCTTTCTTCTTCTCTTTCTTTCTCAGTCGTTCTCTCTTTTCATTGTTTCTTTTTTTCTCAGCTTTTCCATTACTCTTTCCGGTCCTTCATTTCTTTCTTTCTTCCTTCCACCATTTCTTTCTGCCTTTTCTCTTTCTTTGTTACATTTTATTTTGTATTTTTCCTTCTTTTCTTTTCCCCTTCTTCTTTTCTTTCATTATCTTTCTCTCTCATTCCAAAGTCATTGCTTCTAATGAATAATAGGGGCCTAAGAACAGATCCCTGGTAAACACCTACCTCTACTACTTCTATAATACACTAGCCTATGGGGAAATTTAAAAAATAACAGCCAAATCACCCTCACCCTCAGATCACAACATGCTGTCTTAAGAAAAGGGAAGGGCATCCAGCTGTAGAAACTCTGCCAAATTAGATTGGGGCTTGGTGTTGCCATCCGGGTTTCACCAGTCCTCAGTCAAATCGTCCAACCCATGCTAGCATGGAAGGCGGACGTTAAACGATGATGATGATGATGATGATACTCAATGTATCCCAGATACCCTTAGTTATAAATACCCTTTGTTTATAGATAGTACCCCTAAAAGGCTATTCATCTACGTTAGGGATTTTTTAATCTGAGCTTAACATAACAAACAAGCATGTTGACGAAAGAGGTCACGAACTTTGATAACATTGTTGGAATAGAAATGCCTCCCCCTCTCTCTCACGTATCCTTAATGAAGTTCTCAGAGAAATTTAGTGTGACAGAAAAGGTAACAAGACTGGCCCTTTGAATTACAGGGACTACTCATTTTTATTAGCTGACTGGAAATAAAGTGTCTTACTCAAAAACACAATGCGCCGGTGGGAATCGAACTCATGACCTGATGATTATGAGCCAGATACCCTAACCACTATGCCATGTGCCTTCACACACACTCACACACTCATGTACAAATGCCGAAATACACACATACAGAGAGAGCTGGTAAGAGAAGGGAGGAGATATCATACATGTATACAAACATAATTAGATGCTCTCACACATATTAAATGAAAGGGACAGGGTGATAATGAGAGAAACATCAAAATGTCTGATGTCAGATATGTCAGTGCTGAATCAGTGGCGCCAAAACAGCCATGCCGAAATGTTTTATACACACTTCAGGAAAATAGCATTTGAGACATACTGAAAGTAGGAAGTTTTCTAAAGTTCTGCCATAAGAGGAACAAAGGCAAGGGGTGTTTCAGATTGCAAGACAGTAGGTCAGCAAGAATCAAGTCATTTAGGGAAATGTGTGTTTGGAATGACAGAAATGCAGCAACCTTCATCAACACCAAGAGGAAAGAGGCTTGGAAATGTTACTATGAGATTTTGGTGAATATGAAGAACGTATGAGAGAAGGAGGAACTATTCCAAGTGAACTGAACAGAGGAATGAGCAACTGCACTTAACTGCTGTCTGGTGAAGTGCATGATTAATGATACGAAGGCAGGAAAAGCCGCTGGTCCATGAAGTATAGTCACTGAAATGCTGAAAATATTTGGTAAAGTAGGCATAGCTGTAGTCACTCACACAATCAGTCTGTAGAATAGGAATACATTATACTCAGTGACTGACATAGCAGTTATCACCATCTTCTGCTACAACACCAAAGGAGATACCGAGAACAGTATTTCTCAAATTTTTTAACAATCCACTTTTTTCTTTTACTAACACACCCCTTGCTATGATCCAATGGCTCCTCCCCATTTCTAATACACATTTCTATCCTACTAGCCCCTTGGCCCCAGTACCCACATAAAATTTCCCATCAACCTGTCTGCTACCTCTAAGGAGTAGTTCTTCCCACTTTGAAAGTCACTACTCGAGAAGGAAGCAACAACAGATGTGTCAAAGAGAGGGACAAATTTATGAAATTAGCAGGAGTTACAACAGAACTGATTAGGAAAAAGAAAAAGCTTAATGAGATTCAATTTGGGTTTGGTTCATGATGGGGTACCACTGATACCTTTCTTCTGGGCATGAGATGTTTTGGTACAGAGTTTTGGCGCCACCTATTTGGCATTGTTCATTCAACACTGGCTTATTTGACATCAGACATTTTGTCCCTCTCACCTTTTGGTACCATGAAAATTTTGTTTTTATTCTTCGTGCTAACTAACTTGAGGTCACATCAATTAAACTACTCAATTAATAAATATCATTTAGCTTTCTGATTCACTTGATGTATTTATGATAGCTGATGAAATATTGATGAAACATGGAACAGAAACATTTTCTCACTTTGGATTTCTGTACTTCTTTGACAAAGTACAAGGGTGAGTCAAAATGTAATGCCATTTTGTTTAGGACAGGTAGAATTACCAACACAGGAACATGTATCGTACATCAAAATGAAGCTGGTCCTCTGTGGATCACATCCCTACTTCTCAACATAGTCACTGTTTCTCTCAGTAGCCAACTATTGCATAATGTCCAAATAAAGAGATGCAAATATGCACACTGATGCACAGACACATGCATGCGTGCACATAAATCAGGCTTGTTTGGCACATAAAAAGCACCCACTGCACTCTCAGAGTGGTTGGCATTAGGAAGGGCATCCAGCTGTAGAAACCTTGCCAGATCAGATTGGAGCCTGGTGCAGCCTACTGGCTTGCCAGTCCCCAGTCAAACTGTCCAACCCATGCCAGCATGGAAAGCAACAGTTAAACGATGATGATGATGAAATTCACTCTAATTCACTTTCAAGAATTTGGTCAGCTCAGAGCTAAACTAGAAGACACTGTCACTAAGCGTCACATATTGAAATCGAATTTATCTTAGATTCAGGTCTATACAAGCTCTGTAAGTAAATCTGTGCAGTAATAGACAATGAAGAAGAAGAAGCTTGTCAGGTGGACTACATCTCTAATTCCAAATGCCCAGCCTTGTCACATGGCTGAGAATTACATCAATAGTACAAGGTGCCTTGTACGATAATATGAGTAAATAGTTCCATTGGTTGAACAACTAGGACACACACTAGAGTTAATGAGGTGAAGCTCATCCTGCATGCACACAAGCATCGTTGATTCTGTTATTTTATTCTCATTCTTAAATTAGTGACATTGGATAATAATAGAATTAATGGTACCTTTGTAAATTAATTATATATATATATATATATGTATATATATATATACGTGTATGAATGTATATATATATATATATATACGTGTATGAATGTATATATTTGTATACATATATGTATGTATGTACTCACAGCTCTTTATAGATAAACACATGAACATATATTCAAGTACATGAAACTGTATCCACTCATGCATGTCTAACACATCAAAGGCAGGTTAACTAGCAAGTTAGTTTTTGTTTGTGGCAGATGTTCAGGTGCAATAAAGACTTTAAACAAACAGGAAACAACTTCTATCTCATTCCAGGGTGAAAAACTAGAGGTAGTCGATAGCTTCCGCTATCTGGGCGACCAAGTTAGTAGTGGGGGTGGGTGCGCTGAAAGTGTAGCTGCTAGAATAAGAATAGCCTGGGCAAAGTTTAGAGAGCTCTTACCCCTGCTGGCGACAAAGGGACTCTCACTCAGAGTAAAAGGCAGACTGTATGACGCATGCGTACGAACAACCATGCTACATGGCAGTGAAACATGGGCTGTAACTGCTGAGAACATACGTAAGCTCGCAAGGAATGAAGCCAGTATGCTCCGTTGGATGTGTAATGTCAATGTGAATACCCGTCAGAGTGTAAGTATCTTGAGAGAAAAGCTGAACATTAGAAGCATCAGTTGTGGCGTGCAAGAGAGACGATTGCGCTGGTATGGACATGTGGTGAGAATGGAGGAGGATAGCTGCGTGAAAAAGTGCCACACCCTAACAGTTGAGGGAACCCGTGGAAGAGGTAGGCCCAGGAAGACCTGGGCTGAGGTGGTGAGGCAAGACCTTCGTACATTGGGCCTCACCGAGGCGATGACTACGGACCGAGACCTTTGGAAATGGGCTGTGTGTGAGAAGACCCGGCAAGCCAAGTAAGATCGTTGCCAGTGCCCCTGGACTGGTTCTTGTGCGGGTGGCACATGAGATGCACCATTTTGAGCGTGGCCGTTGCCAGTACCGCCTGACTGGCTCCTGTAGGATTTTCGAGCGAGATCGTTGCCAGTGCCCCTGGACTGGCTTGTGCGGGTGGCACATAAAAGACACCATTTCGAGCGTGGCCGTTTTCGTGCGGGTGACACGTAAAAGCACCCACTACACTCTCTGAGTGGTTGGCGTTAGGAAGGGCATCCAGCTGTAGAAACTCTGCCAAATCAGACTGGAGCCTGGTGTTGCCATCCGGTTTCACCAGTCCTCAGTCAAATCGTCCAACCCATGCTAGCATGGAAAGCGGACGTTAAACGATGATGATGATGATGATGATGATATATATATATATAGATAGATAGATAGATAGATAGATAGATAGATAGATAGATATATGCATATATGTGTGTGTGTGTATGTGTTTGCGTGTGTACATCTGTGTATCTGAATGATTAACATCCACTCCTCAAAGTTTAATAATTAATTATACTTGATTACCTGCAAACAAGTTGGTTCATGACCAAGTGAGTGCATAAATTATAAGAGAAGTAGAAAACGATCGATCAAATTTGTCCATAAAACTTGTCCTTAAATGTATTTAGTTTCGTTGGGGTTTTTTTAATTTTCTTTTATGATTTTTTTTTTTTTTTTTTGGTACATTCGTGATATTTTAATCTCTGGAAACTCTACCGACTTTAGCTAAACAGAAGATTTTATTTTTATACATTTATCTGATTTCCGATATTGGACATTGTCCAGCTGGATGACGATTTGTTGCTAAAAAAAAAAAAAACCATGTTGTGGTTGGTTTGCAGATATTTTTACTATTCTCTCTCTGTTTCTGTTTTTAGACAATAAATAATAAATACGTATATTGTCTTTCGCACACAAACATACGTATATCTGTCCATTACTATTTCAACCGAATCCTCTCTGGTAATGGCACAATGAAAAATTGCACCCACTAAGACTATGAGGAGCATTTGACGGAAACTTAATTAAATGGTGCTCTGTTGGTGACTACGATGAATTTTCCAGTTGAACCAATCAACAGAACAACCTACCCATGAAATTAATGTACAAGTGGTTGAGCACACCACAGGCATATATACCCTCTCTCTATTACTACCTTTCCCTCAGACTAATACTTTTTGCAACCTTCTCATTTTAGCAGATAATTCGCCCAACATCCCTCAGGGTCACATTATAGATTTTTATTGAAATCCAATTAGCCTATTATTGAACTGGATGTTAACGTAACATGTATGCAAAGTTTCGTGAATATTGGTTTGTTGGTTTAGGCACTAAGATGGTAACAGTCAGACAGACAGAATTGCCATTTATATATATGTGTGTGTGTGTATGTATCTTTGTGTTTGTACCCCACCACTGTTTGAGAACCGGTGTTGGTGTGTTAACGTCCCTGTAACTTGGTGGTTCAGCAAAACAGACCGATATAATGAGTACCAGGCTTTAAATAAAAAAGCCCTGCAGTTGATTTGTTTTATTAAAACCCTTCAAGGCGGTGCCCCAGCATGGCCGCAGTCAAATGACTGAAACAAGTAAAAAAAATCCTTTCCAGAGGTCTCTCACGTACTACTCCTTTATTAAATGTTTCTATAAGTAGTATCTGTGCAGATGAAGCCATCACATTTGCACAAGATTACTGCTTCCCTGCGGAGGCACAATGGCCCAGTGGTTAGGGCAGCGGACTCACGGTTGTAGGATCACGGTTTCGATTCCCAGACCGGGTGTTGTGAGTGTTTATTGAGTGAAAACACCCAAAGCTCCACAAAGATCCGGCAGAAGGTGGTGGCAACTTTCTCTCACTCTTTCTTCCTGTTGTACTTGTATTTCAAAGTAGCCAGCCTTGTCACACTCTGTGTCACGCTATCGTGTCTGTGTTTATTCCCCCCTCCCTCCACTATCGCTTGACAATCGATGTTGGTGTGTTTACATCCCTGAAACGGAGTGAGATATATCAGTTGTTCGGAAAAATTCAAAGCTTTGGAATTTTTTATAGATAACCGACCCGAGGAATCGTTTCTCCACGATCTTTAGGCCACGTTACGGTGCTAACCGGCCTCATCAGTCATTATTACATTTATAACAGATTTGGAGGAATTAGATGAAAGTTCTCCAGTAGTGTTCTTTCATGCAAATAAATCATGCTATTTTTAAAATTTGCCACCAAAATCTTATAAAATGACTATATTCTAAAAATAAATGTTTTTAGTTAATTATTCATTTTGAGACGATTAAATAAACATCACTATATTATCATTTTTTTTAATGATGTAGTGAAGAGGGGGGAAATTATAACAGTAATAACTTGTCTTTTAATTATTATTATTATTATTATTATTATTATTATTATATATGTGTGTGTGTGTGTGTGTGCCTCCCAACCCACATCTACACACACAGGCTGACATGGCGTGTTTCGCCCATCTTCCAGTCTCTCGACTTTTCCGTCGTCTTCGGTGGCAAGAATACGCATATTTATTGACCTTTCTTTTAGAAATTTCACTGAAAGTGTCTGCCGATGATGTCACTGCGGATCAATCAAAAAAACTTGTGAAGACTTTCGTCTGGGACGAACGTGGATATTTGATCTATTGTCCCTGCATGGGTAAGAGCGTATCTATATGCATGTACACACGTGTGTCTGTATGTTTATATGATTGAGTATGTGTGCGTACGTATCTGTTGTGATAGTCAATACCAGTGACCTCTCTTATCAATCTGTAATTTTTATTTATATGTTTTCCAAAGTACTGAACCGTAAATGTTTCTTCTTTGTTGTTTTCTCGGTAATTGAGAACAGCAAATGAATTCTTATTTACCTTTGCTCGAAATAAAAAAAAACAAAAGTCCTAAACTTCGGCAATTTCCGTCAACGCCTGCCATTACGCGAACGTCGTCTGTTGGTATAATTGTACTTTAACGTCTTAAATTCATACAAACCCAACGAACGAAATTAATTATCACAGTGGAAGCCAAATTTTATGGTTAATGTTTACATCTTGACTAACTTTTTATAGTTAACCAATTTTATTCATTCCTTATTTTTTAATGATTACTAACAATAAACTGTGGTGGTGGGGAACTTAATTATCGTAATTCAGCAGAAACTTATTAAAACTTTCTTTTAGTATTAATTATTAACGCTAATTAGGGGAATTTTTTTAAAAAATAAGTGGCAATTTTTAAACATTGCTTAACATGAATTAATTGAGTTCAACTTCCTGATGTTAGTTCAGCAACAAAATATTGTCAACGTGGAATTGAATGGATCCTCGTCGGTTCCGTTTATGATTATTTGTTCGATCAACTGAACAATGTTTATTTATTTACCATAATAAAAGCACTGACACGTGTACCCTTAACCTTTCCTAATGCACCACACTGGTACATGTTTATTCCTTTTACAAATTAAAGCGCATACCATAACCCTAACCCTGTTTCAAAATAATTTTAATACCCTTTTTTGTTCTGGTTTTTAGATATATTAAAACTTTTTTTAAAAAAGCTGATGGCTTTCCATAACGCTCTTAGTTCTAATCATGAATAGAAAATGGTCGAAAATCGCTGGTTTTAAACGATGGTTACATCGGGTAGATCGGTGTTCGCGACTGAACAACACTAAGCATACAGTTAAACATGATTTAGTATCGCCGCACAAGTCATATAAAGTTGTTAGTGAAGTACAAAATATCCACGAAGAATCAATAACATGGAAGAAATAACAACAGGGTGGACTTACGCAGTTGTTGAGTGGTTTCTTCTGATTTCTTGGATATCACTCGAGTCCACCTTGGGTCCACTTGAGCCTTACATGTCTGGCCCAGTAGAACTGGTGCTTTCAATATTCTGCGATCGTTCATTCTACTCCATTCTCGAATTTCCTTCCTTTCAGATATGTTTCTGCAACAATATTCCTAGCGTGGATCCTTTCATGGCCCTCCATGTCATAGCTAGTCCTTTCTTTTCCATAGTGGTCGATGTCTCGCCTGCATAAGGGTAGGATGGTATTATTGAAGAGATTGTTATGCAGGGTCTTGACCAATCTGTTCCTTGAATACATATTTAATTAAGGTAAATACCTTCCACCCTGCTCTTATTCCGTGTGAGATTTCATCATTAATCTGGAGTTTGGGTGACAAAGGACCGAGACAACTACTGTGCTTTAGAAGATCTGCCCAGCAAAGTGAAGTTCAAGTCCATGACTCCTCCCTCTCCCTCCAACCACCGCTGTTCCCCTCCCTCGTGCTCCCTCATGTGCCCACTCAATACTACTCTTCCCTAGTTGAGGGGTCTTGTCCTGCAAGTTACTTGGTAACCTCACTGCTGCTGCGGGTGCCACATAAAAAGCTCTGAGTACTCTCTGCAAAGTGGTTGGCGTTAAGGGAGGCATCCAGCTGTAGAAGCCATGCCAAAGCAGACAGTAAAGCTTTGTGTAGTCTTCTGACTTGTCTGTTCCTGTTAAACCGTCAGGCCTATAGCAGCATGGAAAACAGACGTTAAATGATGATGATAATGATTATGATGATGATGATGATGTCCGCACCTTTAAGTAAGATTCGAATGTATTAGGATAAAATTAAAACTATAAAGATTTAATTTCAGAGTAATTACTTAACGAGATTAAGTAATCTAGCTACAAATGCTTTTCACAAAATTTTTCAAAAATTGTGTCTTTTTTGTCTTTTATCTTCTTTTTCAAGGACGTTTTGGCAATCAAGCAGAACAATTTCTTGGTGCTCTTGGTTTTGCAAAAGCCATCAACCGCACATTAGTCTTGCCACCATGGAGAACATATGTAAGATTTTCTTCCTTTAAATTATTAAGATGGTGATGCTGACCATAACCATCGATATTGTCAGTTTATGTTGATTTTTTTCCATGCTGGCATGAATTAGCTCTGTTCCAGCACAACATTTCATCACATGTTGCAGTCCTTTGCTGTCGGATACAACAAAATAGAAAATCATTTTTCATTGTTGCATATGTCAGGTATTTTAAAATAGGTTGGTTGTTTCTTTTAGCTAAGGTTTTCAACTTTAGTATATAAATATAAAAAGCACTGATGCTGGTGCCACATAAAAAGCACCCAGTACACTCTGTGGAGTGGTTGGTGTTAGGAAGGGCATCCAGCCATGGAAACAATGCCAGAACAGACACTGGACTCTGGTGTGGCCCCTGGCCTTACTAGCTCCAGTCAAACTGTCCAACCAATGCCGACATAGAAAATATGTTCAATGATGATGATGATATCAACTTTACCCCTTTACATTGGGAAATCTACATTCTCTTTCTACTATGGATTGATATGTGTGTATATAAAGAGAGAGAGAGAGATGTGTGTATATGTGTATGTGCATGTTTGTATTTAGTGAGAGCTGTGCGAGCCATGTACAGAGATGCTGCCAGTAAGGTGAGGGTTGGAAATGAGTACAGCAATGAATTCCGGGTAGAGGTAGGGGTCCACCAAGGTTCCGTCCTCAGCCCCCTCTTATTTATCATAGTCCTCCAGGCAATCACAGAGGAGTTCAAGACAGGTTGCCCCTGGGAGCTCCTCTATGCTGATGACCTTGCCCTAATTGCGGAGTCACTATCAGAACTAGAGGAGAAGTTTCAGGTGCGGAAGCAAGGTCTAGAATTGAAGGGCCTTAGAGTCAACCCAGCTAAAACCAAAATCCTAATAAGTAGGAAGGTAGATAAAACACAAACCCCTTCAGGTAGATGGCCCTGCTCAGTATGTAGAAAAGGAGTAGGTAGTAACTCTATAAGATGTACCCGGTGCAAGCTATGGACACATAAGAGGTGCAGCAACATCAAAGGCAGGTTAACTAGCAAGTTAGTTTTTGTTTGTGGCAGATGTTCAGGTGCAATAAAGACTGTAAACAAACAGGAAACAACTTCTATCTCATTCCAGGGTGAAAAACTAGAGGTAGTCGATAGCTTCCGCTATCTGGGCGACCAAGTTAGTAGTGGGGGTGGGTGCGCTGAAAGTGTAGCTGCTAGAATAAGAATAGCCTGGGCAAAGTTTAGAGAGCTCTTACCCCTGCTGGCGACAAAGGGACTCTCACTCAGAGTAAAAGGCAGACTGTATGACGCATGTGTACGAACAGCCATGCTACATGGCAGTGAAACATGGGCTGTAACTGCTGAGTACATACGTAAGCTCGCAAGGAATGAAGCCAGTATGCTCCGTTGGATGTGTAATGTCAATGTGAATACCCGTCAGAGTGTAAGTATCTTGAGAGAAAAGCTGAACATTAGAAGCATCAGTTGTGGTGTGCAAGAGAGACAATTGCGCTGGTATGGACATGTGGTGAGAATGGATGAGGATAGCTGCGTGAAAAAGTGCCACACCCTAACAGTTGAGGGAACCCGTGGAAGAGGTAGGCCCAGGAAGACCTGGGCTGAGGTGGTGAGGCAAGACCTTCGTACATTGGGCCTCACCGAGGCGATGACTACTGAAAGAGACCTTTGGAAATGTGCTGTGCGTGAGAAGACCCGGCAAGCCAAGTAAGATCGTTGCCAGTGCCCCTGGACTGGCTCTTGTGCAGGTGGCACATGAGATGCACCATTTTGAGCGTGGCCGTTGCCAGTACCGCCTGACTGGCTCCCGTAGGATTTTCGAGTGAGATCGTTGCCAGTGCCCCTGGACTGGCTTGTGCGGGTGGCACATAAAAGACACCATTTCGAGCGTGGCCGTTTTCGTACGGGTGACATGTAAAAGCACCCACTACACTCTCTGAGTGGTTGGCGTTAGGAAGGGCATCCAGCTGTAGAAACTCTGCCAAATTAGATTGGAGCCTGGTGTTGCCATCCGGTTTCACCAGTCCTCAGTCAAATCGTCCAACTCATGCTAGCATGGAAAGCGGACGTTAAACGATGATGATGATGATGATGTACATACGCACATGTTTCTGTCTTCTTCACAGAAAAACATACCATTTGATGAATGGTTTCGTGTTGAGCCTTTGTCTACGTACCATTCTCTGATCCTAGCAGAAGATTTCATGGCTTATCTGGCACCAACATACTGGCCCCCTGGTAATCGTACCGGCTGGTGTTTCTCAATAGAAGAAGATAAAACAAAAGATTGTCGGATGAAAGAAGGTAAGTTATTATTACAAAGTCCTCTACGAGGTTTTGTTTTATTTTTCTGATACCAAATGATTTACAGAATGAATATACACACAAACATATGAATATACTATATATACACACACACATATGAATATACTATATACACACACACACACACACACACATATATATATATATATATATACATTATTATTATTATTATTATTATTATTATTATTATTATTATTATTATCATTATTATTATTATTCAGCGTTTTGTAGTTTCAGGCAAACTTCTACTGCATTACCTGCTACACCTCTGTGTTGTTGGGGTGTGTGCTGCATTGTGTTTTTTTATTTATTGGGTGGTGAGTGCAAACTCTTCCTGGTATTGTATTGTGCCAGTGTGTTTTGTTATGGGGTTTGGTTGCAGGTTTTTTTGTGTATTAGTGTTTGTATTGTGTGTGTAATGCAAGTTGTGTTCTTTTGTTGCTTATCTAGCCTGTTGGTGGTTGTTTATTTTATTAGATATTTGCTATATAGAGTGTATCTTTTATTTGTAGATTGTGTTTTTTTTTGGGGGGGGGGTGTTATTGAATTGATGGTGTCTTGCATAGAATGTGGGTTGTTCCTAGTAGGGCTATTGAGGGTCCTGTTATAGCTTTTACATTTTAGTTCCTATGTTTTTTTTTATCATGCCCAATACTCTAGTTATTACTGGTATTATTATTATTATTGTTATTATTATTATTATTTTCTACTGGAACAGGTTTGTAAAATCCATATTTGTAAATAAATATAAGGATGTTAACTTGCTCTCCAGTTAACATTGTTACCTTATTTAGGGCTGATGAAAAATCCATAAGAGACGTAGGCATTAAATAATTACCTACAAATGTGGATTTCAAAATTTTAGGTGGCCCTAACCATGCCAGTTGACTATACTAATAATAACATTCAGCTGTATTGACTACATGCAGCACTCTTCTTTCATTTCTGACTTTCTATGGAAACTTTCAATATCACCTATGTATATATATATATATCATCATCATCATCATCATCATCATCATCATCATCATCATCATCATCATTTAACGTATGCTTTTCATTTTGGCATGGGTTGGACGATTTGACTGAGGACTGGCAAACCAAATGGCTGCACCAGGCTCCAATCTCATCTAGCAGAGTTTCTACAGCTGGATGCCCTTCCTAACGCTAACCACTCCAAGAGTGTAGTGAGTGCTTTTATGTGCCAGTCAGGCAGTACTGGCAACGGCCATGCTCAAATGGTGTTTTTTATGTGCCATCTGCACAGGAGCCAGTCCAACGGCACTGGCAATGACCTCGCTCGAATACTTTTTCACATGCCACCAGCACAAGTACCAGTAAGGCGATGCTGGTAATGATCATGCTCGAATGGTGCTTTTTATGTGCCGCCTGCCTGTGCTGGGTCAGGCTAATGGTCAAAGATTTCCTAACATGGTCATCCTGTCTCTTCATCAGGCCCACAGTACATAGGGATTTGAGAGCAATTTTGGTTGCTATTCCTTGTAGGTCAGATGACTGTGTGTAGGGTTTGTCCATGGCTCGTGTGCAATTGTATATATTTTACTTAGTGATTCATCCATCACTACTTCAGCAATTATGGGGAAGACTATGTTTTGCTGAAGAGGTCAGAATAAGCCAGAAACATGCCCAGAGTTGTGTCTCCAGTACTTTTACTCAGGTAAGTTAGTATTAACATATTTAATGCATGGAGCAATAAAAAAGCTAATTATGACAAAATATGCAGTGATCAAACAATGATATTAATGGCTAATATTATTTTCATGTTTCCATTAAATACATTAGACCACATGGGTTATGTCTCATCAGCAAAGCATAAACTTTACCATTTTTACCAAAGTAATGACTGAAGGATCACTGAGTAAATTTATGCAATTGTACATTTATTAATATAGGAAAATAGAATTTTGTTTTGTTTCAAACATGTTTGCATCTGTTTTTCCATGCTAGACCAGGTTAGATAGATATAGTACTGAAGCATTGTTTTTTCAGCCAGGTACTCTTTGTTCTTTCTATAATCCTTACTTGTTGTTGAGCAAGGGATCTCTTATTTCTACATAGCTTCAGCAAATAATGTGTTAATAGGGGAAATGAAAACAATGTCACTGCTTCTAGCTCAGGGATTTTTGCAGAGAACAAATGTAAACAAACACACAGACAAATATATATATATACAGGTGCAGGCATGGCTGTGTAGTAAGAAGTTTGCTTCCTAACCACATGGTTCCAGGTTCAGTCTTACTGCGTGACTCCTTGGCCAAGTATCTTCTATAGCCTTGAGCAGACCGATGCTTTGTGAGTGGATTTGGTAGACGGAAACTGAAAGAAGCCCATCGTATATAATGTGTGTGTGAGTGTGTTGTCTTTGTGCTTATGTTTGTTCCCTACCACTACTTGACAGCTGGTGCTGGTTTGTTTACATCCCTGTAACTTAGTGGTTCTGCAACCTTTTGAATTAAGAGAGTTGTGTTGATGTGTTGGTTGAGCTACCAATGCACACACCCAACAATGCATGACTTGTGTTCCTTGTGTCACAGAACGACATCAGGTCTGTTAGGTTTGTTCCGAATTGCTGTTTTTATTGGAGTGTTCCACCAGTATTCCTTGTTTTTTAAGGTGTGAATAACTACTGGCTCTGGTATTCCTTTGGTAGAAACGTCAGGTGACGAGCTGGCAGAAACGTTAGCGCGCCTGGTGAAATGTTTAGCGGTATTTCGTCTGCTGTTACGTTCTGAGTTCAAATTCTGCCAAGGTCGACTTTGCTTTTCATCCTTCCGGGGTCGATAAATTAAGTACCAGTTACACACTGGGGTCGATGTAATTGACTTAATCCCTTTGTCTGTCCTTGTTTTTCCCCTCTATGTTTAGCCCCTTGTGGGCAATAAAGAAATAAGAAATGTCAGGGCAATCCTTCCTGCCGATAACATTGTAAATAATCTTTGCAACAACTATATCATGCCTCAGGGGCAGACAGTATGATATGGATGTATGCATGCATATGAATGATGGGCTTCTTTCAGTTTCCTACCTAATCCACTCACAAGGCTCTCCCAACCCAGAATTAAAACAAAGAATACAATCCACTTATTTCTTTATATTGTTATCTTTGTAAGATAAAATCAACATTGACTCGTTATCACTCGTTATCGTCATTTCTGTAAAGGTGATGTAAGTCATTTCTGCTGATTCATTGCTCTTGGTTTCATTTTCTATCATCATCATCATCATCATCACCATCATCGGCAGTGGCAGCGATAATAATAATAATAATAATAATAATCCTTTCTACTATAGACACAAGGAATTTGGGGGGAGGGGGAGGGGTCTAGTTGATTACATTGACCCCAGTGCATAACTGATACTTAATAATAATAATGATAATAATAATTTAACAATCTTTCTGTTTCCTGGATGTGTATATCGTTTTTTTTTGCTTTTGTTTTTACTTCCAGGGAACCCATTTGGACCCTTCTGGGATGGCCTAGGTGTTGATTTTGATGCCAACATGCCTTACACAGTCACTTACCAATTACCAGAACTATGGAAAGAAATGTAACTATATTTCTAACGACTGTTTATTCTTATCTTAATCGAGGCACACACAGCTATGCTTCCTTTTCTTTTCTCCAACTACTTGGTTGCTCATAAGTTTCGCTCCTACTTTATTACTGTATATATATATATATATATATATATATATATATATATATATATATATGAGAGTGTAGCTGCTAGAACAAGAATAACCTGGGCAAAGTTCAGTGAGCTCCTACCTCTGCTGGTAACGAGGACAGCTGTGTGAAAAAGTGTCACACCTAACAGTTGAGGGAACCTGTGGAAGAGGTAAACCCTGTAAGACCTGAGATTTACTTCTTATTACTAGCAAGTCAAACATATTGTTGTTATTTAGCCCTAGGTCAATCCTGATCAAGCACATTGACAATAAGCTGATGACTAAGTTTGATCTATAGGTCATGTCTTCTTTTCTCTTGTATTTGTATCAAACATATTCACTTATTCGAAGCCTTTCACATTCATATTATTCTGTCAAGGATGCTATGAATGGCCCCTAATGGGAAATGGCAGCAACACACAACAAATGAGTGCCTTTCTGGAGACCTACCAAAAGTTAACGAGAAGATCAGGCAAAGATGGCTGCAACTGTCTGGTCACTGCATGTGCCACGTGCCACCCTGAACTGGAAGCACCCAGATTAGTTTTGTGGGACCCACTTCATGGTGATGTAAGAAGAGGAAAACATGGTCACACTTACATCAACGACTTCAATGCAGAAACTGGCCTGCAATGTCTCCAGGACATCAAGGTAGTGATAATGGACTGGGTGGGCTTTGTTGCTGTGGCCCAGGCTGGAACCCAGCCATAATAATAATTATTCTCATTGTTTTGTTTTAATCATGCATTATCTTGTTGCTCTAAGATTTCGATGATGTGATTGTTTGTTTTTAGACTGACATTGTAGTATAGGTGTGAGAGGCCAGATCTGGCCAGTTTAAACAAAAAACTGGTAGAATATTTGGGCCTGATATGGCCAGTTTAAATGCAAAAGGGTTAAAGAGAGTAGCAATGTGTTTCGAGGAGACTTCACTACTACTTCTAGCATGTTGAGTGACCACATAAAAGCTCCTTATGTGTAATTATGATATTTTGTTTATTTATTGTGTATGTTTTATTTCCCCCCCACTTATTTAAAGGTACCCGTCATCTAAATACCCAGTGGTTGCCATGCGTGGAGCCCCTTCCAGTTTCCCCGTAGCAGAGCAGTATGTTTCTTTACACAAATATCTTTATTGGTCTGATGCCATTGAAGCACGGGTCAACGATTACATCGAAGATACATTTGAAGGAAAAGACTTCATTGGGATTCACTTACGGAATGGTGTAGATTGGGTGAGTGATGGAACTTGCTTCACCATTTAATGTCTCTTCACAACAACAACAACAATGTTCGTTTGAGTATGTCGTTCTTCTTCATCTTCTTCACCTTCTCCTTCTTCATCTTTTCTTCTTTCTTTTCTCCATTTTTGTCTTTCTTCTTTATTTCCTTTTCCTCTTCCTCCTTCATCTTTGTTTTCGTTCTCTTTCATTTTTTCTTCTCCTCCCTCTCCTCCATATTCTTTCTTCTCCTTAAACCAGTATGTGTGTGTGTCAGGGCGTGTAATAAGAGCAGTCCTTGTGTGTAATATTTTTCAAAAAAAATTCTATGGTCAGGGGTACAAAAGGAAGCCTTTCTGTAAAGATGTGTGTATTACTGTTTTCATGACTGAATTATTAATACTAATGTTAATTATGGTAATTTTTAATTTTACTTAGGTGAACGCCTGTGCTAATGTTGATAAATACAAGATGACATCTTACATGGCGTCACCTCAGTGTCTCGGCTACAGAGGAAATCGCTTAGTGACGCACCAAATTTGTCTCCCTTCTGCTGATGAAGTCATTAGGTACAGTCAGCCGACTTTTTCTCTTATTGGAAACACATGCACACACCCACACACAATCTCCCACCACACACACACATAAGTATGCATGCACCACTGCACACAAGTGTGTATATATATGTACCATAACATATGTATGTATCAACACATGATCTTGTGCGCATACTACTACACACACATGCACATACACATATGCACATACACACACACACGTGTGTGTATGCATGCATACACACAAATGTGTGTATATATATATATATATATGTACATATACATTGTTGTTGTTGGCACTCCGTCGGTTACGACGACGAGGGTTCTAGTTGATCCGATCAAAGGAACAGTCTGCTCATGAAATGAACGTGCAAGTGGCTGAGCATTCCACATGAGGAAATATTACCTTGCTTGGAGAGACAAATGAGAGTTGTTAACAGGAAAGGCATCCAGCCATAAAAAGTTTGCCTCAACAAATTCTGTTTGACCCTGTGAAAAGATGGAAAAGTGGACACTAATAAATGATGATGATGATGAACAATAAAGTTATACCTTGCCCTACTTTAAACATGCATTTAACAAAACAAAAAAAACCTGTATGAATCACTTAAACGATGTCTAATTTCCTGTTTTCAATTCTTAGAACTCAAAGACTTTGCTTATATCTTGTCATAAGGCTCATTATATCTCTTGTATTTCTTATCCTATCTGTCTGTAGATGATAAAAATAGCTCTGTTTAATTTATTTACAACAGAAAAAAAAAAAACTGAAGAACAAAGCAAGTGAATTTAAGAAGTCTTTTATTGTGGTCTTTTTTTTTACGTCTTTATTTCAGATTAACGAAAACCATTGTTACTGAAACTGGCATCAACATTATCTTTGTTGCTACTGATAAAGACCCCATGATTGAAGTATTAGAGCAACAACTGAAAGCACAAAAGGCAAGTATTATATATAGTTAGGCAAGGTAGGCAGTGCCTACCTGAATAAAATAGATTCGAAAGCAACATTTTCCTTTTATGGCAAAATATGCACCTAATTCAATATAATTTGGAAGGTTACTCTGATTATTACGCATAAAATGCAAAATGTTTTATATTTTCATAGATTAGGTAGGCATAATTCGTCCCTGCTTTTCAATCTCAGTATTTAAGCAATGCACAGTAACTGCTGTAGTACACGTGCTGTGTACACTCCAACAACATGTTCTGTATGTGATATAAAGGCAGAAGTGTTAAATTCATGTGGTGAATAAACTGTCGTTTAAATTATGCAAAAATGAAAATAACACTGATGTCTCATTTTAACACAACATTCTTCTCATTTTTCTCTTTTCTTTCCCTTTTTGTTTGTTTCTTTTTTTCTTTCTTTCCTGTCCCTCTTCCTTTCTTTCCTTATTTCTCTTTCTTTAAATTTCAACTTTTTTTTCTCTTCCCGAAACAGGTGCAAGTATTCCATCTAGATCCATGGTTACCACAACTGGATCTTGCAATCCTGGAGAAATCAAAACATTTTATCGGAAACTGTATTTCTTCCTTTTCCTCATTTGTTGCTCGGGCCCGACTGCGAGAAAACGCACCAACATCCTACTGGGGTTTCAGTTAACCTTAGTTATCTATTTATACAACCACCCGTTGTGTCTTATTTGTTCATGTTTGTTTGTTTGTCTCTTGAGTGATGTTAAGCAAATTTGGTCCGTCACATTGGAAGAAATGTCAAATTCTCTGAAAGCCAAAGCAGAAGATCAAATACCAGTGAAAACCAGATGGAATAATATTTGCACATCTGACGTTCTTGGATAAAGTTTTTTTATTTCTTTTTTTTTTTTTTGTGATTTGTCATTTCAATGGATTGGTAAATTTAAAAAAATTTTTGTAACAGACAAAAATAAAAAAACAGAAAGAATATTGATAGTTATAGGAATTTTAATAAAAAGTTTTTAAAAAATTAAAATTTTTTGTACATAATGTTCTTTTCTTTTTAATTAATTAATTAAATAAATGAAAGCTTTTCAGAAATGAAATCAAAGATGTTTGTAAGATTTCTTTGATTGATGTGTTTGAACTCAGAACGTAAAGACAGACGAAATACCGCTAAGCATTTCCTCTGGTGTGCTAACGTTTCTTATTTCTTTATTGCCCACAAGGGGCTAAACATAGAGAGGACAGACAAAGGGTTTCTCTGATGCAATCTGCAATATCTTACGTGAATTTAGCTTTAACCCCAACGTCTTTAAAAAGCGAAGTGAATTCTGTTAGTGAAACTGGAGTTACCTCCCGTGGCTGAGAAAGGCGAGGATCAAATCTAGTTGTCTCCTTTCCATTGTCAGAAAATGGAAGAAATACTACGACCCGTTTCTTTTGAAATGGTCTGACAGAATTTGTTGAAGACAAACACTATCTCCCATACATGAACTACATAAAACATCCTTCTAAGAGTGTGTGACGAGAAATTTCGTCATCTCACGGATGACGTCGAATTTCAAAGAAATGAATCCGAAGTTGCCATCCTTAGTTGCACTTCTATCGGAATGGCTGTTAAGTAAGGCAAACTCTGAGGCACATTCCTCTTGAAGGGTGCAACGATTCTGACAGCTCGCTGCCTTACATTGCTATGAATATTAGTTTCAAATTTTGGAAGAAGGCCAGTAATTTCGGGCAAGTGGGTAAGATCAATCCCGGTGTTCAACTGGTACTTATTTTATTGGCCCTGAAAGTATAAAGTCGATCTCGGCGGAATTTGAACTCAGAATGTAAAGAGGTAGAAGAAATGCCACTACATATGTTGTATGCTTACAATTCTGCCTGCTTGCCGCTTTTACATTGCTGCTAATATTAATTTGAGGCAGAAGCGGTTACCGCATCGTTAGCATATCAGGCAAAATACTTAGCGGCATTTCGTTTGGTTTTATGTCCTAAGTTCAAATTCTGCCAAAGTCGACATTGCCTTTCATCCTTTAGGGGTCGATTAAAAAGTACCAGTTTGAACATTAAAGTCGATATAATCTACTTACCCGCTCTTATAAAAATTGCTGGCCTTGTGCCAACATTTGAGAATATTATTAATTTCAAACATAATGATGATTGTATATAGTCTGCAGATCTTTAGAAATTCGAGAAACACATATTTCCTACAAGCAAACCTTACAAGGCTTGCAGACAAGTATTTATAACTCACTGAAAACTGCTATGTCGGGTGCTTTCAGCAAAGACACTGAACGTTGCTGGAACTTTTTTCTGTTGGGAACATCAATTATATTATCACCGTTACTAAGTTGTCTTAATGGCGGCTCCCGGCAAACATCTATCGAATGCAACAGATTCTGAGACTGTTGCGAAAAAGAAATGTTTTCCTGGTCATTGGAGTCAGGGATTATTATCTTCCATGGAAAACCCTGAGTTACGTGTAGACAGTGACGACCAGGTTGTAGTTATAAAAGATAAATACCCAAAGGTATTATTTGGCCTTCCTACTCATTTGTGCCACGCACCGAGTTTCTTGCCGAATGACTTACAGAAAAATGGATATTTATTTATGAAAATTTCCACAAATACTTTTCAGATAGTGTAGATTCCGATATAATCGGAATCTGTTGTGAAAATTTTTTTTTCCGGGAGTGGAGAGAGGAGTTTCGGAAAATTCACCCGAGTCGGCTTTGTTTCCTCATAAGTTTCAGAAAAATGGGTATTTTTTAATGAGATTTTCTACAAATACTTTTCTGAGTGTATAAATTACGTTTATGTCGGATTTCGATGTGAAAAGAAAAATAGTGAGAACACAGGCATACATACTGACACATCGCGATTTTTTTCGAAATTTCAAGTTTCATTTTGTAGATATATATGACGAGTGTCTTATGTATGTGTACGAGTCCACCAAATCCTTTTTTTTTTCACATAAAATTCCGATGTAATCGTAATTTACACACTCTGAAAGGTATTTATAGAAAATTTCATTGAAAATTAACCATTTTTGTGAAAGTTATGAGTGGATTTTCCGAAACCCCTTGCCATATGCCTGGAATAGTTTTTTCACCACATCCTACGACGTAATTGAAATCTACACTGTCTGAAGCGTAGTTGTGGACCCGCAAAAATCTTATACGGACTCTCGGGGACCATTACACGAAAATTATTTTAGGAAGACTGAAATCATTTCTATAATTAATAAAACTACATTTTTAGGGGGGGGGGGGTTCTTCATTTTTTTTTATATATGGGTTTGCTAGTTTCTATCATCATTTTATTTCCTTCTAGGCTAAATATCATTTCCTAGTTCTTCCAAAAATGAAGATTTCAAATTTGAAGTCTGTTACCAAAGATCATGTCAGTCTTCTCAAACATATGCATAAAATGGGAAGTAAGATGGCCAAAAGGTAAGTCTTAATTTTATTATGATTAAGAAATAAACTAATATTTATCAATCCTAAAGATTTAATGTCACTTACTTGAGACTTTCCATGATTATCGGAATCTACGAATGAGTGAGCTATCCAGATAAATCCAGAGAGAAACAGATATGGAAATATTGATAAAAGCAAAAGCCTTATAAATTGTGTATAACTGCAACTTCAATTGAAATTGAGATACTGACTTCATTCACCAGGAACTTAAACCAAGAACTCCATCGATTATGATGAAGAGGGTTTCAGTTGGTGCAATCAATGGAAAATCCTGTTTGTTTAATTAACGTGCAAGTGATTGAGTACTCCACAGACATGAATACCCTTAACTTAGATCTCGGGGAGATTCAGTGTGATACAGAATGTGACAAGGTCGGCTCTTTGGAAGACAGGTACAATTCATTTTTGCCAGCTGAGTGGACTGCAGCAAAGTGAAATAAAGTGTCTTGCTCAAGGACACAACACATTGATGGGAATCGAACTCACCACTTTACGAGTGTGAACTGAACGCCCTAACTGCTAAGTGCTGCACCTTTGCAGAAACTTGTTTCCAATTTGACAACATTCCACTTGCATTACACAATATATATTGACACTTTATTATGGAAATTTTAAATATACCACATTTTATAAGCAAAGGAAATAAATATTTGTGTACAATTTTCACAGGTGATTTCAGAATATAAGAATGATGTCTCTGAAAACTAAATATTTCACAGGTGATTTCAGAATATTTTAAAAGGCTGCACAATAGGAATGATGTCTCTGAAAACTAAATTTTCATTTTTTTACATCCATTTTTCTATGCTTGGAAAGCTGAGATCCTTTAGTACACCCAATTTTTTTTTAATATAATTGGTGACCCTTCTCACCTTTATCCACTCAACCCAGGAGTAAGAGTGTCACCTCACTGATCAGTTTATTTGATCAAGGGATCTAATATAATTTTCTTGATTTGGTCTATTTCAGGAGTGATGAAAATCTTAAGTTTAAGATTGGATACCACAGCATCCCTAGCATGGGGTATGGTACTATCAAACTTTTTTATTTCTATTTTAAATTTTTTGAAGCTTATAGCTTATTGTATTTTATAATAATAGTATGTAAAATGGCACAATCCCAGCAAACTAATAAACATTTCCTATGAGCTACTCTGAGCTACTTTTCTCATAATATAGTGTCAGTGAAATCTGAAACTCCTGTTATTTTAATACATACTCTCTGTTGCCAAAAACTTGGAGTATATCTTGACATAGAAGACCTCTGAGGTCAGTGACTCCAAATAAGAACTGATTTAGAGTGTAATGACCCATCCAACCCATGCCAGTATGGAAAAACAAACATACAAGTTTTAAGTTCCCAAGATATTGTAAAAGTGATTTTCAATGATCCTATATCCTGGCAGATGAAATAAAGATAATCCCATTGATAAATACTCAAAGATTAGTTCTGTTTGGTGTAATAATTTATTATTCTATTTCTGTCTGAATACACAAATGTAAGAAATTTCTCAATTTAGTCTCATATTTAACTATAACAAACATTGTTAATAAAAAAAAGTACCACTCATGACTGTACTTCATTTTTCCAGCCAGCTCCATCTTCATGTGATCAGTGAAGACTTTTGCAGTCCATGTTTAAAAACTAAGAAACATTGGAATTCTTTCACAACAAGTTATTTCATAGACTCAATGGGTGAGTATATTTATTGTACTAAATCAATATTTTATTACTTTAAAAGGTAATGTCTTACTTAAAAATATCCTGATTCAGTTATATGTAAACAGATAGCTTTTCTTTGCATTCGCAAAAAATGTAATAAAGCAAAAAAAAAAAAGAAAAAAAACAACAAAACAAGTGAGTAAATTATGTTTAAAAGTATTACGTAGTGCAAAAATAATAATCCCTATCTAATAGAATTAAGTTTTCAAAGTGTGTTAGACTGTGGTCATGCTGGAGTATGGCATTATTATTCCCCACCACTCTGCATCAAAATATTAAATCCTGCTACAATCTGAAACTCGTATTTGTCTTTTAAAGGTTCAAGTAGCCTCCCCTCTTTCACAATTGGTCTCCATCCTCGGTCTCAGCATTTTTCATCTCATCCTGTTTTTCAAATGTATTTTTAGAGGTTATCGAAACAGTTCAGAAAGAAGGCAAGCTCTCAGTTGATGAAACATTAAATCAGAAATTACTGAAAGAAAATCTCAGGTAAATTCACGTCTAACACACTCCAATTCCTAAGTAGAAATCCTATTTATTTGATATTAATTAAGGTTATTCTAATGTTGTATAATAGTAATTTTATTTGTTTTGTTTGTTTTTTAATTCAAATTTTAAATCATATTCTCTGAATATATTTGTCTATTTACAAATAATTGTTATACAAACTTTCTTGAGTCCTCTGCTCTAGACTTCCTACTCTTGTAATTCTCTTTCTGCCACCGTTGTCCACTGTAGAATTTCAAACTAAAAATCAAACTTACTGATCTGAGAGGAGCTCCTAAAATGATAGGTACTACTCCATCTCTAACTAATTAAAATTTTAAAAATACTTACAGTTTGGACATTTACATTGAATATAGTCTTTGTTTTTTGTTAAGCATGCATATTATTCTTGTTCTTTAATATGTATTTTTCTAATTTCAGGTGTCATGTATGTCACAAGGAGATCACAACAATGCCGGCTCTCAAACAACATATCACTCAACACGATTATTCCATCAAATAAATCTAGCTTAATATATTTATGCAATAATATATATAAATGTGTTCTTTTGTTTTTTTGTTTTTTGAGGAGGAAATCTGAAATACTTTCTAACATTTTCCATGTTACTTTATACCAAACACTCCCTCCTAAGTCTAGGAGTGTTCCTTAGACTGCATTGCTTTATATTCACAATGGATTATGTTAAGGTTGGTATATAACAGACATAATGGAATTCTACACTTAACAAAGTTAATATTTCATTATGTGTGTGTGTGTTAAAGTGCTCAATGCATGTTTGTGAAGGAAGTGGACAGATTCTAATGTATAACCCTCTATATACGTGTTTTAATCCATAAGTGGTTTCGTATAAGTATCTAAACAGATAAAGCTGACAAAGAAATGTCTATTTTTTTCCAAAGTTATATAAATAGACCCCTGCATCTCCAGTTGACTATCAAAAAAACGGGATCTTATAATGCAAATTCATAGGATAGAATTTTCTAATTAAGATGCTTAATTAACTTTTATTTAAGCAAACTTCAATTGGAAGAATTTTAGATCATTCCAAAAGCAATTTCTCCATTAGTTGCAGGGGTGGTTGTGTGGTAAGAAGCTTACTTCCCAATCACATGGTTCCAGGTTCAGTCCTACTGTGTGGCACCTTGATCAAGTATCTTCTACTATAGACTTGGACTGATCAAAGGTGGATTTGGTAGATGGAAACTGGAAGAAGCCTGTCATATGTGTGTCTGTGTTTGTTCCCTATCATCACTTGACAATCAGTGTTGGTTCATTTATGTCCCTGTGACTTAGTGGTTTGGCAAAAAGAGACCAATAGAATAAGTGCCAGGCTTAAAAAAGAAAAAAATAAGTGCTGGGGTCAATTCATTCAACTAAAAGTCCTTCGAGGTGGTGCTCCAACATGGCCACAGTCTAATGACTGAAACAGATAAAGAAATTAAACTTATAAATCTGAGTTAGTGGAATAAAATGTTGAACTTAAACAAAGAATTTTTGTCCATAGAAATTTGTATTTATCTCATGATACTTGCCAGTTTTAGTTTTATCATCCAATAATCCCAAATCCTTGATTCAGTTAAGTATTTCCATAGTTGCCATTTAATTCCAATTTGATTAGAAAAATTTGGAAACTACTATCTCTGCAACAGAACACTAAATCACAATATTTTTTTTTACCAAATGAAACTTCAAAGTATTGAAAAAATTCTTTATTTTAATGAATGAGAAGTTATTAAAAATGACTCACTTTATTATTGCATTATTGGTACATTATTGTTTCAGCAGGTCACTGATATATTTATACAACATTGTTGTCGATCACATGACTATCAACTGAAGCTGTACCAAGTTCTGAAAATAGAAATTAAGTTGATTGTTTTCTAATTGTAATTGATAATTGATAATTCAACTAAGAACTTTCTACATCACAATGAAAAGATTAAAACAGAAGAGAAGAGTGCTGTTATTGATACTCATCGAACAGTTAAGGAAATGAATGCTCTCACAAGAGCAGTAGAGACTGTTGCACTGGTGCTATTGATCTTGGTTGTCAACAACAGTAGAGAAAACGACTTCTGTTCTCCTTCACAATATCACTGAATGTATGAGTTGCTCAATGGAGATAGCTGTTCTCAAAGAATCACCAACCACAATAATAATATCATTTTTTAAGGTTTAAAGTTATTTATTTGAAGGAAATAGAAAGATAAATATTCCAGAATCATATTTGTTTGGCAAATGATTCGCAATTCAATTTTATCTATTTTAAGTTAAATGGAAATAATTACAAAAACTTAATACCTTACAACCATGAACTTGCAAATAAAATCTGTTTAATGAAATGAATTACAAATACATTCTTACCACAAATACTTGTGCTTGATTTTGTTGTACCAATAAACTTCCAATCTTTTACATATCTGAAATGAAAAGTGTAATAACTGGAGTGAAGAGTACTCGATTGTTTTGTACAACATATATATATATATATATATATATATATATATATATATATATATATATATACACACACACACACACACACACACACACACACACACACACACACACACACACACACACACACACACACACACACATATATATATATATAAAATCAATAAAAATTTATTGAACTTTTGGTTGTCAAGTGGCAGAATTGTTAGAATGCAAAATGGTTCATGGCGTTGTGTGTTTATGTTCTGAGTTCAAGCATCAACGAGGTGGACATAGCCTTTCATCTTTTGGGGTCGATAAAATAAGTACTAGTTGAATCCTGGGGTTGATTTAATCAACTTATCCCCTCCCCCGAACTTGCTGGCCTTGTGCCAAAATTTGAAGCCAATATCTATAGAACTTAAGGTAGTAAAATGGCAGAATTGTTATCACTCCAGGCAAAATGCTAAGCAGCATTTCATCCATTTTTGTGTTCTGAGTTCAAATTCCACTGAGGTCTAGTTTGCCTTTCATCCTTTCGGGGTTGATAAAATAAGTTCCAGTCAAACACTGGGGTCAATGTAATTGTCTTACACCTTACCCCAAATTGCAGGCCTTGTGCAAAAATTTGAAACCGATATTTATAGAACATAATTTGAGAAAAGGAATTGTAGGCATTCTATAGCATGTTTGCTTGGAAAGTGATAGCTTTGTGGTTTGTGTCCTGTCGGTGGGCCTCTGGCCCTTTTCTAACTCATATTAACCCCCAATATTGACCTTTCCCTGCAATGAAATATTCAGACTTAATTCAAAAGAATGGAATCTGTTACGGCAAAGTGGTAAAGACCAAGGCTTCTACTGAAGAGAATTAACTTGAGAACCGAATAACCTGTGAAGAAATTTTAAATCATAGTCAAAAGACGAGGTAAATATAAGAAATAAGGAAGTAATTTACTCTTCAAAATCCAATGCATCAACCCAATCAAGCAAATTATTCACTTCACAGTGGTCTTCCTCGGAAGATAATTTCTCAAAGTCACCTCTGTACCTAAAATAGATGCTTTCATTAAAACATTAGTTACCAGGTAAACCTTTAAAAGTAATATCAACCAATTTATTTCTGTAATGATTATTGGTGCATCAAAACAGGAAAATATATGTACATGGTGAAATGTATGTATGTATGTGTGTGTGTGTATAGTTGGAATTTACAAAAAAAACAAAAGATGAAGACAGGTGTGTAAACAATAAACGAGTGTATTAGTTTAATGCTCGGGAAGGTGAGAAAGTCTTTTACATTTCGAGCCTATGCTCTTCAACAGAAAGGAACACGAGAAAATAAACAGAGAGAGAATAAAAAAAAGCTTTAGTGGCCAGCGGTCGATCATGGCGATATATATATATATATATACATACACATTTTTCTTAGTTTCAAATTCAAATTTCTTATGAAGAAATGTGATTATATTAAGAAGAAATTATTTTTCTTGTAATTAACTACAACCACAAGGGCAAAGACATGTTTGAATGAACATTAAAATATTAATAGAATATCAGAATTATGTCAATAGTTTATATCTGATGCAAAAATATTATGTATAAATTTTACTTACAATTTTTTCTTCCATTCTATTTGAAGTAATTTCTTCTTTTGTTCAGCATTTTGTTTTCTCTTGAGCTACATTAAAAAAGTTTCATTTTAATAAGTGTCTTCCATTAAAATGCTTTTGGTTTTTCTTGAAATTGGAGACAGACTACAAAGATATTCATCAAATAATCACATATTTTAAAATTTGCTGCAGAACCAATTTCTAGTTTGCTTTTATGAAAGTTCAGATTGGATTTAAATATGACAGCAGGACCTGGGGTGTAAAGCACACACAGATGTATACTGCAATTTCATTGTAACTCCTTTCTTTTCTGTCTGTTCATAGTACAACATACTTCAGTATGTATACTTTTGCATCCACCATATCAAGTCTAAGATATATTTCCCTGAGTGCTATACATCGAGCTTGATTGCATGCAGCAAGATCTCTCAAGAAAGAGGTTTTTTTGTTCTATTGTTGAAGTGCAACAGACCTCTGGAATTCAATAAGAATGAATGTGATGCCTGTGCTGGTGTTAGTGGTGGTCATCCTGTATCTGTTGACTGTGGTGGCCTCATGTGATAGTGATTGCAATCCCAAGCCTAAGCTCAATGTAGCCAGGTCAGCTGCTTCACAATCTTTTGTGCCATGCACAAAGAATTTTTGTTCAGCTGCTGGTGCTTTTTTCACATCTAAGGTGAAGTTGGTTGTTCGGGTTCCAGTATGTGGTGTTGTTTGCCAAATAGGATGTATAGCAAAATCTTTTTGAAATTTATTTTATCTAAACAGGAGTCAGTTCTGGAAAAATTTGGACTAAGAAATGTAAGACTCAGAAAAAATAGATGCAGTAAAATATCTCGAGCACTGAATAAGATTCAATAATTGGTGTTTAAATATCCATTCTTACATAATAACAATACAAGCAACAAAATCCACCCGATTGTTAGATTAAAAGACTAAGTTGGTTATAACAATGATGGGAAGGTTAATGTAAAATTATGCTGAAGTCAGTCAATGAAGATACACTTTTGTAAGATGTCTACATTCTAAGAGAACGAAAACAAAGGAATCAGAAATATTGATTTTAATATCAGTTGTTTTCAATTTAAATTGGCAAGCATATCTACCTTACTGGGGTGAAATAAATACTTTGTTTGAGATGATTCCAAAGTTAGCTGATCGTTTTTGTAAGGACAAAGGAATTGACCAGACACCAATCTCCAGCCATTATTTTCGGTACGCCGATACCAGTCGCTCATATCTAAAAAAAATAAAGAAACACTAAGATTCCTTCAACGCTAAAACAAAACTCTTCAGTAATTGTCTGAGATATGTTACTTTTATCAAGATTATCAACATTAATTTGTACTTTTTTTCCAACATGAAATTTTCTTTTAGAATATCATGAAATAGTTGTTGTAGGAACTACACTGCTCTGGTAAGAGGATTAGGTATTTTTAACTGTTAATTCATACTAAATATGTTTCAACATCAAATTCTTTGGACTGATTTTTAATTGGGAGAAAAAGTACGATATATAAGTAACATTTCATCAATTCCATACCGTTATTTTGAGCAAGAAAAATGTCATATTGTTTATTGTTAGAATGTAGTGCAAGAGGTAATTTCATCTTGTTGGTACAATAGTTTTTTGGACTGATAGCACAGAGGTCAATGATATTCCTTTCCGTATATATCTTGTAGTAAATATTTGGAGGAAAACAACCCTATAAAATAAAATTTAAAAAAACAATTAATAACATCAGAAGAAATCATAAACATTCTCAGAAAACAACTTCATTAATGCGGTATCCACTTAAAAACAAATACTCCACGTTAAAGGTATACATGTCTGTGGAGTGCTCAGCCACTTGCACGTTAATTTCAGGAGCAGGCTGTTCCGTTGAGTGGATCAACTCGAACCCTCGTCGTCGTAACTGATGCAACAATGCTTTCACTTTATTCAGTTTCCTTACAATTAAATATTTACACACACACACACACCCCACAACTGGAAAATTTGTTTGCTGAAGGAATTGGTATAATTTTTCTGGCTATGTAATACAAATCTCAAAATCAGGTTCATTTTCGTAAATGAAGAATGTAGCTGGAAATTTAGATTGTTGAATAAAGTTTTCTTATATTGTCAGTAATGGCATATGATGAGTGTGTGTTTGTAACAATATATCCTTGTCTACTCTAGGCACAAGACCTGAAATTTTTTTTTGGGGGGGTGGGCAGTCGATTAGATCGACCCAGTATGCAACTGGTACTTAATTTATCGGCCTTGAAAGAATGAAAGGTAAAGCCGACCTCGGTGGAATTTGAACTCAGAATGTAAAGACAGACAAAATACCGCTAAGCATTTCGCCCGGCGTACTTACGTTTCTTATTTCTTTATTGCTCATAAGGGGCTAAACTAGAGGGGACAAACAAGGACAGACAAAGGGATTAAGTCGATTACATCAACCCCAGGGCATAACTGGTACTTATTTAATCGACTCCGAAAGGATGAAAGGCTAAGTCGACCTCAGCGGAATTTGAACTCAGAAAAGTAGCGGTAGACGAAATACTACTAAGCATTTCGCCCGTCGTGCTAACGTTTCTGCCAGCTCTTCACTGCCTTTGTGTGTAACAATATATCACAATACCAAATATAACCGTATAACAATAAGCAATGTAACAAGAGTTGTTTATCTTAACTGTTTGCACAATAACAATTCAATACTTCAACGCAAAGTTAATAACGCGACTAACACTCTCAGCTCAACCTCAACTGTCTACTGGCTGATCTATTTGCAAGACTCGTCCAGTTCACTGACAGTCATGTGCGGAGGAGTTCACTCCACATCAGGTTTACAACAAAAAAGGGAATACCACCTTGATATAGAGAACTGGTGAAAATATAGGAAATTTTATTTAAAAAATGTCAAGAGTAAAGATAATTTTACTTACACCACCTAACCTGAATCGGACTTTGTTACCTGATGCAGCATCCAATAAATCTGCTTCCACAGGGTTGATACAGTGGAGCATGAAAGCAGGATTTCCACAATTTTTAAAATTTATTAAATCTTTATAGTATTTAAAAATTTGCCTATCCTGAATAACAAAACAGTAAATAGATTATTAGTTTTCAGTTCGTTATTAGTATTTTTATCCTTTTATAGGATTAGAAATAACAAATGACTCAAACTAAAGCATTAAAATTCGATAAAAATGGGATTTTAATCAGTAAAATGATACATATAAAAGTCAAAATTAAAATATTAAACAACACGCTAAATTGAACTTTCAGCTGAGATAATATTTCATTATGTAAACGCAATCAGGTAGAAGTTAACTTTGAAAATATAGCAGATATTAATGAATTGCAATTTCAAAATCCCTCACTCACTCATGCCCTTGCTCAATGGGGCTGAGGTCATCTTAGGTAAGTGGTCCCAGAGGCATCATCGTGTGTAGAACTAACCAGATCCACCAACGCACTCCATCGCTGGCAACCCTGTGACTGTTTGTCTGCATCCTCCAAGATGATGTTGGACTTCTGGAGATCTTCCTTAATCACATCCAGCCATCTGGTTCAGGGCTTGCCACGGTGTCTCTTCCAGCCCACAAATGCTGGATCAAATGAGAGGCTGGGGGAGGAGGACATGTCTGTGCCAGTGCAGGTTGCGGATATCTATGAGGTGGGAGGCTGCGGGCTGGTGCATGTCACCATGGAAATTTGACTTAGACTAATGGAAATACCAGAGATACTAGAAATTCAGCATTACACCTGTATTAATGAATTTAACACTTAAGTATAATAAATAGTTACATATTTTGGTCCTACATTATCATATCTGTGAAGTCGAATGTCTTAAGATTTGACAATCCATTTACTCTAGCACTGCTTTCTTATGTCAGCTCACAGAACCTTTTCTTTTCACCAAGCATTCCTCATCCAACTTGTTCTCACTTATTACAAAATAAAACATTACTGCTAAAATTTTAGTTCATCTTCTATTGCAACACTTAAAAATTTCAGTGTTATTATATATAAAAAAAAGTATATAAACTTACCATAAAAGAACGCCATTTTCTCTGTATCTTAGCTGCCTCCTCATCTAAATCGTGAAATGAATTCATTTTATGTCATAACCACAATACGCTGGTTAGATTTGAAATTGTGAAAATGTCTACAAAAGAACATTTACAGATCTTAAATCACCTAGTCAAATATAAGGTACAAAAATCTCTGAATTTTACTTCATGGTAAGCATATGAAAATATGTAAAACATGTTATTTAGGTGAGCTAATTATCAAATGAGCTGATTGTTTCTGTTCCTAGGCCCACTCCTACGCTTTTCATCTGGCACAAATACTACCCCCTCTCTCAGTTGAGGGGTCTTGTCTTGTAAATTATTTGGTAACTTCCCTGCTGTTGGTGTCACATAAAACACTTCGCAGAAGAGGAGACTTCCTAGGGCTGCTCGTGGAAACCCCACAAAACCACGACCGCTCTGACCACTAGGGCAAGTGCCCTCTCCACAGCGTCTTCAGGCGCGTGTTTAGAGTAGGCCTGTTCACTCGGACCATTCTTGTCACATTCACCCACCTTTCAACAAAATTGCTGGGAGGCAGCACTCCCCTCACTTTCCTTTTCAAATGAAATTTGTAAAAGTTGATGAGAGCTTGGCCAAAGAGGAAAGCTATCTCTTCAGCCCTTTCAATCTAGTCCACCACACAACCTCTTTCGCTAAGGCTACCAGACAAAGAAACATTGTCTACCCTTAATAATTCTTTCTATTATAGGTACAAAGCCTGAAATATGGGGGAGGAGGATAGTCTATTACATCGACCCCAGTGTGTAACTGGTGCTTATTTAATCGACCCCAAAAGGATAAAAAGCAAAGTCGAACTCGGCGGAATTTGAACTCACAACGTAGCGAAATACTGCTAAGAATTTCGTCCAGCGTGCTAACGATTTTGGCCACAGAATGAAGCTTTTGTATTGTTCAGGAGCACTCGTGGTGGCTAATTTAATGCGTGGATTCCATAATATAAAAGCATTTTGATTTACTGAAAATCATGCATATGAGTCTGGTGGTGGCCGATCTTTAGCCAAAAATTCTCTTTGCTCAACGTGCAATATATCCTTCATTTGTTTTAAATTATTATTGCTATAACAATATTGTTACATTTATTAATGATTGATATTGCTAGAGCTGAGCATTATTATCATTGATATTATTTATCAATTTCAAAAATGCAAGAGACTCTTAAGTTTGCGAAAGTGTAAATGGCACGCCATACTCCATGATCGCCCACAGAACGCGGAATGACATGAAAGCTTTAATGGAAAACCTATTGTCAACATGTCTCAATAAAAACAGTCACCGTCTGAGTAGTAACACCTATGGCTGTGTTGTTTAAGCGTTTGGGTATACTGGACAGTCAACTGGGGATTCCGATGCTAATTTTCGTGCTGTGGTTTTCTTTCGATAGGACCCAGTGCTTTGCTTCGTTTGAAGTGAAATCGGGGTTTTAATGCTGTTAAGTAGCCGTAGCCCAGTTGAAACCATTCTGCCTTTGGCGATCTTACGGTACGAGTCCAAAATATCGGCCTTTTCCGTAAAAAGTGTCTTCGGCGATCTTTACCAAAGGTCGCCCTTTTCCGTAAAAAGTGTTGGAGAGAAACAGGGAAACGACGTCATAAAAGCGAAAGAGATACAGAGAGCGCGATTTCTTTTGAAGGGTTTAGGGTTAGGGATTGGGTTATGGAATTCCGTCACTAACCCTAACCCTAAGCCTGACACTAAAACCCTAACCCTAACACCGTAGTGAAGATCGTGCGGGTGTTACGGAAAAGGCCGATCTTTGGTAAAAGTCGCCGAAGACACTTTTTACAGAAAAGGCCGATATTTAGGACTCGCACCGTAAGATCGCCCTGCCCTTTTAAGAATACGAAGGACTAATTTATCAAAGAAGTACTCTCGATATTCAAAACGGTAAGTTGAGATTTGGCTGTTATTTCTAGCTGGTCGAACAGCAAGGTAGATACTTGCTCCTTGAAAGAGAACATTCTCGCTAACAGGACTTTGTGCCATCACCAGTTTACATTTATTTTATAAGGGTAATAAACGTGGCTGTAAGTACCATATCAAATTGTTTCAGCTGATTTTATGGTATCAAGTTGACAGAAGAAAACGAGGAGCCATCGACCTAGAAGAAATAACCGTTGTAGGGACATATTACCTCAAAACCTCGTAAAACGACACATTAGTTTTATCTATATATACAAAAGGGTGGTATTATTACGGGTGGAACACCTTTCGTCATATGCTTGACCAGAGCTCAGCTCGTCTAAACCGAAGTTCACCACTCTAAATAATTATTATCGCTCGATATTTTATCATCAGTAAAATGATTGGACATAACTTCAAAAATTCCTTTCATTACCTGAGTTTCTCTGTATTTGATGGAAATGCAAAATTGTTACGTATATTTAGATGTCCGTAAAGTTAGAGATGAACGAGCTGTTAATGTTTTTGTTGCCTAAAAACACTTGGCAACCAGAGTGACAGAATATTTATTAATCCGTTAGCAACACATACTATACTCATTGAATGATGAATAATAAATCAAAAGCCGGAAAAAGAAAAAAAAAAAGGTGAACTCTTTCACGAGAAATGAGCCAGGCATCTCGCGCAGACAGGAAAATATTAGTTTTTCTTTATTAAAGTACACAATACTAATACTTTTGGGAAGGAAAAGAACGATATGACGTCCGTGTCATTCTCAAATGGAATATTAGCAAGTCAAATAAAGTGAAATATGTTCGGGTAGGCATTGAAACCGGGACGCGATCTTAGCATCGAGTACAGGAGCGGGTAGAATCTGAAGCTCAGCTAAATTCACGTTTGGTATTCGTATAGAGCACTAGCAATTTTGTTTTCCTGCGCCCTCCACTGAACAATTAACATTGTTTATTATTAATTGTGTTTTCTTAAATAAACCCGGAAAGGTGTTCCCATTAAATTGTGTGTAGACAGCAAAATTAATTTGAATAGAAAATTAGCGACAAATGTAGTCAGTTACGTTTTACCTGAGAACTCGGCGTCCATAAGAACTTTATCACATTGTCTTATATCTGTTGCTATGCTGTTTGGCGGTTTTCCAGTCTGGCTACCATAAACATGTCACCTGAAAACACGTTAACTATATACTAATATAGTGGTAGGTCTGTTGATAGTGTAGAAAAAGGTTGTCAGTCAGTAGAGAGTGAAAGAGTGAGGAATGCACGGTGCTGACTAGAAAGGATAAAGGTGGCATCGGCTTTCTTGCGGCCGAAAGGCAAGTGCTGGTCTTGATCAAAAGCGGGTGCTGCCCCTTGGTCTGGCTGACACAAAAGAGCAGCACTTCCCTTTTCGACTGCAAGAAAGATGATGCCACCTTTATTCTTATTCTTTTGCCGAATCACTAAGTTACGGGGACATAAACACACCAGCATCAGTTGTCAGGCGATGGCAGGGGGACAAATGCAGACACACATAAATATATACACATATATGTGTGTGTTTATGTCTCTGTAACTTAGTGGTTCAGCAAAAGAGACTGATAAAATAAGTACTAGGCTTACAAAGAATAAGTCCTGGGGGTCGATCTCTTCATCTAAAACCCTTCAAGGCAGTGTTCCAGCATCACTGCAGTCAAATGACTGAAGCAAAAAAAAAAAAATGACTGAAAGAATAACCATGTGATGTCCCGCTTCCAGGCTGGCGAAAGCTGGATGGTTTCACAGGCTCTGGTGACTTACAGTACTGCATCGCACTCCAGTCTCTGCCTTTGTATGGTTTCTACAGCTGGGTGCCTTTCCTTCTGCCAACCACTTTATAGTGTACTTGATGTTTTTTTTCTGTGACACTAATAAAGTGATTGCTTCATAACTTGCAAGGCTGAGGGCCTAAAGTAGCCCCTGTAACTGAGAGAAGATACAAGAGAGTGTGGGCTATCATTCAAGGTAGAGGAATGGTTAGTAAGAAGGGAGGATGGAGAGGTATGGCGCAGAAGATGAAAGGGGAGGGATTAGTGACAGGGATTATAGAAGAGAAAAAAAAAAGAGAAAGACTGAGCTGAATGGTGATATGTTGGGTTGTGTGAGGAGGGTATCTAGAGCAATCCAATATTAGAAGAGGGTGAGTAAGAGAACAGATGGGGAAAAGGAAAAGAGAAAGGAAGAAAGCAATAGCCAAGAGTAGAGAGAGATGCTGTGAGAGTCATTGAAGGAAAACAGGGTGTGGGGGATTCATGGGGATACATCAGAGGGGGAAAGCTGAAGAAAAAGATGAGGCTGTTGAGGGGGAAGAGAAGCGGAGAGTGAGAGAAAAGGAGGCACAAGATGAGGAGCAAGAAGATGTTGAAGAGTGCTATGGATGTAGGAGGAAGAGGAAGAGCAGAATCTCAATGCTGCAAATGCATTCTAAATGTGGAGGCAGTGGAGAGGATGGAAAAAGAGAGAGAGAGAGACTCAAACAGACAGAGTGTGACAGAGAGAAACAGCAGATGAGTGAGTGAAGGAAATGATAGAAGGCATCCAAGAGGTGTAAGAGCTGGTAGTAAGATTAAGATAAGAGGAGGTAATTGAGTGACAGTAGAGGTAACCTGAGAGAGAGTGTGAGTGATGAAGAGATGGGAGACCTGGGTGAGGGGAGATGTAAGGTTCGGGTTAGGGATAAGAAATGGAAGAACAAGAAGTCTGTGCTTTTTGATTGAGAGATAAACAAAAATCTGTGTGAAGTTCCAAATACAAAATATTTATTAATCATAATCAAAACAATGTGTTGTTATGGTGAATGACAGAAAAGAAAATATTTAAGACAAGTAAATCAATTTGTGTGTGTCAGCAGCCATGAGTGGACTAAATTCGTTCTGTGGTTGTTGTCAAGTGCCATAAATTTCTGTAGTGTCATAAATTTCTGTAGTGTCATAAATTTCTTGGCTGCTTTATGGTCACTGGCAAATTAGCAGATAAACAAACTATGCATAGTTAATGTCTTTCAATGAAAAGGAACCAAAGACAAAATTATTAATGACATTTCAGTATGTCGTTTGTCCAAAATTATGGTAGTATACAACATATGGATTCAAAGGGTAAAACATCTGTTGGATTTATTGTATTTTGTTGGTCACCTCAGTTATTGATTAAAAACATGTTCTTGAGGGTTCTACCTGAGATTTGAGTGATCACCTTTTTTCTGATGTTATCAATCTATGACAGAATTCTGTTATTTATCGGTTTTTTTTTTTTTTCTGAACAGTGATTCAGGTTTGATTTCTAGTCAGTGAGTTGGTGTTTAGGACTCTATCAAACATTCCTGCTGTATGCATGTATATACGTCGGTGTGTGTGTCACAGCTTTTTAATTGCTCCCCTTGTGTTAGGATGTGTTTTTCTTTTTCTTGGGTGGACAAGTCTTCTGTAACATCATGTACTGGCAATCAGTAGAGTCTTTTGTCTTCAGATCAGCTTTCACCATTTTGTCCTCAGTCTTCTTTGGCCCTCCTCTTCTACAGACTGGAACAGTCATCTTCAAACATATCTCATGCTTGTATCAACATAGTCTCATCTCCTGTACACTACACCTGACTCCGCTTCTATCCGGTCTCTCTCTTGGCTCATTTCTATTCTGGCATTCAAGCATACTGACAAAGCACATCTATTAAAGCAAGAGAACTTCATTTCTTTCAAGTTTTCACAATTTTTTTGCATGCAAGACTCAAGTTACCATGCAGCATTGCAGTTCTAGCACACCACTTTCATTCTGAGAGAAAAACTTGGTGCCAGCACAGTGACGTAACTAGAGTGTGTGCTGCCACAGCAGTCTTTGAGTTTGCCGCCTCTCTCTCCCAAATATTCCTGCTACACATATGTATGTATGTACATACGTTTATACAGCAGACCCAAAAATGCCATCCGAGGTGGACCCCACGCCAACACCCAGTTACACCCTAGTCAGCAATGGTAGTAGCTCCCTGAACTTTTTCCAACCTGTATAGTAACCTGGCGACTTTACTTTCCAAGTAACCATCTCCCCCACCCTATGTCTTCTAGCTAACAGAAACTATCGACTACTTCTGGTGAGCCACCTGGGCATTTAAGAGAATCTATGCCAAATCACCCAAAAGTAGAGAAAGAACTGTGAAACAGGTGACATACATTAGTCACCATTTGCATAAAGTTACAAGTAGTTAGTAACCAGCCAAGGCATCATGATGCATTCTGCTTTCACTGTCTCATCAGAATGCTTTTTCCTTTAGCTTTGTCAGGGTACAACGACTTTCAGAATAACTATTTATTAGTATCATATAATTGACATATGTGGTTGAGTCTCAGAGTTGCAAAACTTTGGTTAACTGAAATTATCCATGCAATTAGTAAACAAAGTTTCCTAAATGAGGCATTCAAAAATTTAAAAAAAAAAAAAAAAAATTAACACAAGCAAGGGAGATAAATCCAATAATATAAGCTAATTTAATGGAAATTAAAAATGTCAGATCAGAGTGGACCTTGTATTTAAAAAGCAAGACAGGATTCATTTGTATCGAATCTCCTCAGTGAATTTTATCCAACTCAGTTGGCAAGGCATAGAAGTGATTAGTATTTTAAATAGGAATAGAAAGTATTTCCTTTTATTATATCAGTGCATCATACATGTTGACTGCATGTCTGAATTAATGTACATATACATTCACATTCATTGTGTATAAATGTATGTGCCCACATACAAATATGCATGTCTCTGTGGATTTGTGCGCACACACATTCATATATCACAAAACACTGAAGGCACTTGAACAGAAAGAGCCTCTCTGAAGGAATAAGGGTCTCTCTTGGCACAACCAGTCATAATTAAGGCTTCCATCTCATGAGGCATGAGAACTTTGCAGCCTTTTGATGCAACTAAACTTCATAGGTACCCCTACTTTTAGTTGCAGATTGTAAGGAGACACAACAGATGGCTGAATGGAGGCTAGGATAAACTCAGAAGCATTTCTTGAGATGTGTTCATTATTATACATTTTTTTTTTATCTAGACACATCCATTCCTTAAAAGAAAGCGCTATTAAGTGTGATTCTCATATTGGAAGAAAGAAATCTTTGAGGCCTGCTCTCAAAGTCATTAGCCAGTGTATCCTTGAGAATGATTGGCAGAGTTTGCCTGAAATCACCAGAGAAAAAACTGTGACTTCAGCCGAGTTGTAATTTGTGATAGGGATCTGCCAATGCAGTCTTTGAGACATTGTGCAGTCACCTGATACTTTCAGTTTGGATTGCTTTGAAACCTCTGATTTCTTAATACTGCACATATGACTGTTACTGTAGCTCAAGCGGCAGCTTAAAAAACAGAATGACGTCAGTGCTGCCACCTGTGAACAAAGCTGCAACAACTCCAAATGAGGACACTGCAATAATATTTGAGTGATTAAACTTTGGTCCAAATTAGGTTGAGCAAAAATGCTTTACCAATTCCATTAGAAGCATCAAGGGAAAGTACTCCTCTTCACTGAGATATCATTAATTGTTTGATCTTTGTATTAGTTTTTTTTTTTCTATAAATATATCTGGAACCACATACACACACACATTAATATAATGGTACCAACTGTAGAAGCAATCAGGTAAAAATTTTTCTTAAGTATATGAAAATTTAAATTGGATCACATACATAAACAGACTCAAGATTGTGTTCTCATTAAAGTACATTTGAGAGTAGAAGAATAAACTTAAGGTCAATAACAGAGTAAATACAAATTAACTGTAATAATCAGTACAATTATACTGGTAGCCTAATATTTTTTTTTGTACCTAATGAAGATTCCATCACAAAAGCAGAATTTCCTTTTCAGAACCAGAAAATACTTGTCCTTAACAGCTACTAACCCTTTCCAGACATTATGCCTTTCATAAGGGTGTTGTTTTCACACATGAAACAGTTCACCAATCACACACACACACACACACACACACATATATTCTTGGTCATATCTAAAAGCCATTATATGGTGGTGAGCTGGCAGAATCGGTTCCATGCTTAGTAGCATTCCATCAGTCAATTACGTTCTGAGCTCAAATTCGACCAAGGTTGGCTTTTCCTTTCATGGTTGATAAAATAAGTCCCAGTTGAGCATTGGGGTTAATGTAATTGACTAGCCCCTACTCCCACACCTGAAATTGCTGGCCTTGTGCCAAAACTGGAAACCAATATCTAAAAGCTGTAAAGTTAACCTTCATTCATTTATACTCTCGAACTACTGTGCCTTCTTCCTGTCTTCTACAACAATCTCTGCTCCTCTTATTTCATCCTTCTATACATTCAACACTGCCCAATCCTTTTCTTGAACTACTTCCTCTAAAACTAGCACCACTAACCATCAATATTTTAAATTGATATCAACTTTATCCTCACCTTTATTACAGACAACATAATTTAAAAATTGAGTAACATTTCAAAAGCAACTTGTGAAAAAACAATGGCTGACAATTCTCAATAAGTTCTTAAGAATGAAGAATTTTCCTTATGACAGAGTTCTCCCAAGAAGTATGTTCCAGATAAAAAAAAAAAAAAAAAATGAAATTCTCCACTATCTATTCTATTTCTGTGATTATCATTAAAAAAGCAGTATAGCTTGAATTGATAAATTTAAGGATGTTTTACCATAACATAGCTATGTAATATTTCTGTTTTGATAGCCAGACAAGAGAAACTGCTCTTATTTTCATCAGGATAGAATAAGTAATTATGTTGGAATTATACCAATGTACACACTCCCCTTTTCACAGAACAGGCTCTATAATTACTAAAGAGAAATCATAAACTGAAAAAAAATAAATAAATAAAATAAATGGAAAAACTGCAATTTGCAATGTCATTTTCATTATAGAATAAAATTCTTTATTAAAACAAGTTGTTTAGTCAAAGACTATAAAGTTCAGTGTTAGACTTTTCAATATTACAAAAGCTCAATTGAAGCAATTTAAATACTGAACATAATTGTATTTATTAAAAAAAAAAAACTACTAATAAATAATAATAATTATAATAATAATGAGCCAAGCAGTAGTTAACCATTAACTGGAAAGTTTGGTGAAATTGAACCATAATTTGGAATCCAAAGAATTTTGTATGTAACAAGAATAATAACTAAGAATCTACTAAACATATTCTGTTAAAAATATAGAATTGAAATTGAGACAGTTTTAATTTACAAGTTAGCTTCAGCTTCTGAGCTATACACCTCTCTCAGGGCCAAACTATTTGAGTATAATCAAACATACAATCAGCATGTAATTTGGTCCCTTGTTGAGTGAGAAACAGCTGTTGTAGTTGAAAATATCACCAAACTAAAGAGGATCAAGTATTGTGAAAAACAATACTTTATTAGTGGAAGACAAACAAACATCATAAAAAAAAAAAAAAAGAAGGGGGAAAAAATATAAGCATTACAGAAACTCTTTCAATGAAAAGGGTGAAGAGGTGCCAGAAATAAGTGAAAATGGTGCAGAGCTGAATAGGAGAGATTTGATAAATGGAAAAAATGTAACTGTGGTGCTGTTTGTACCGTTTCCATTGCTAAGGATCTTGGAAAAGGTAAATGCTATTCCTTGTTATTTTCTGCATCCTAAACCTCTCAGGTGTTATCCCTATTTACAAAATTTGACAATTCCGAAGAAATAATATTTAATGTAAATAAAATTTAAATGGAGTAAGTAAATTACGAAAACTCAATTCTAAAAACTGTATCAAACAATTTTATCATCCTTATTTGTAGCTCCAGCAAATGGTTTTCTAACCATTTTATTAAAGCTAACAGATGTGATATGCTTATAGTTCACTAAATGGGTGAAATTAATTTTATATTAAAATAAAACATTTTTGTTTAAGACAATGTGATGAAGTAATTTATTTTCACATTTTAATATATTTAAATAAATTTTATCAAAAGACACATGTCTTTAGAAAATAAAATTGTAAACGAGAAAAAAAATATATTATATGGTATGAAATGATTTCTGGAACAGCCTATAGAGAACATCATTTTTGAGGAGATGCCCTGGAAGGAATATATTTTTCTTCACTTTCAAAATAAGCTGCCCAGCATAATCAAAATCCATATGGCATCCTTTCAAACAGATTGGTCAAATATCTTCATTGATTTATTACGTCATCCGAATACTCTGAATTATTTGAAAGACAGCTGTAAAATAAGAAAAAAAAAAAAAAAAACCTTTCATTGAATCTGTACTCAACAATTAACACATTAAAAATAAACACTGAATTGATTGTATTTGTTGTTTTAAAATGTTTTTTTCTTTCTACTGATTTCCATTTTTGAAAAGAGAGTAAGCATACGATTTGAGAAGACATTTCATACAAAGTCACTTCTCAGAAAGTAATAGCCTGCATATTTAGTAATTGCTGTTTTAACAAAATAGAAATACACTAAGACTCAGGGTGAAATGTCTAAAGTGGATAGGTTTTAGTGAAGAGTATAAAGCTACTAAAGTTGCAAGAACAAAGGCTGTTTATAGCTTTATTTCAATCATATTGTATAATGTAAACAAAAAAAGGTCACCGATATAGTTGAAGATAAATAATCTAATCTGTGAAAAATCTAACATCTGTTCATCAAATTTATGACAACTGATCATATCTGACAAATAAACAAGACATGATAAAAACACTAGCAAATAAATAAAATGAGAAAAACAAACACTCTGATCAATATATAACCAGTTCAACTAACGAGATAACATTAGGATTCTTAAATATAACTAAATAAATAATACTTGGTCTTTCATCCCAGTTTGACTGGAACTAACCAAAGCTATTAAACCAAAGCAACTACAAAAATAACAATAAAATTATGCATTTTTCTTTAAATAACAAGCTAAACAGTTTTTATTCCATGCTAAATCCAACCAACTAACTTCTTGTGATGCAATCTATCCATTCACTCACACTGCATCTTACTCAAACAGAAGATGTTATTACTGCAGAATTATCAACCGATGGATTGCCACCATCAACAGGTGGACACCTTTAAGATAGCTTCTGATGAAACAGACCTGTGATTAAAAGCTTTCCAGCATTTATCATCACAACTTGCCTTCAGACATACTGTAGGTTGTGTTTTAGGGAGAATTAGCTGTCATTTCAAGTAGCTGAAAGGGGATGTAGAGGCTTTGCTCTTTTGTATCCTCTTAGTTTTTCTTCTCGGAGCAATTTGAGATTATAATGGCCAGGATAAGCAAACATTTCAATATTCAACATTCAAGCATTAATGAAATAAAATTAAAACTGCTGAAGAGATAAAATAGTCCTCATTACAACTAAGTCACAAATTATGGAATGAAAACTGTCATTGATTTAAAGTAGAAAGTGGTAGTACATACCTGAACCACAGACAACAAAGATAAACAGGGCCAAAAGCCATGGTCCAACAGGATATTTGTCATCAGTCACCTTCTGTAGGAACAAACATAATAATTGATGTTGGTTATAATTCAGATTAAATAAATGACTAATGAATATATAGATTCATAAAAATGTATGAAATCAAGTTGAAATCATCATTGTTTTGACATCCAATTTCCCATGTTTGCATAGGTATTCACCAAGGCAGATTTTCTATAAATTACAAATTATATGTATATGACCGAGATCTTTGGAGATATGCTGTACTTGAGAAGACCCGACAAGCCAAGTGAGACCATAACCTGTGTCCTATGCCAGTGGTGTATAACCAGCCCACTTATGAGTACCCTTCATTCATTGGACAATAAACTTTGCTTGCGAAGACCTGTTGAAGCAAGTGAAATCAAAATCATTGATGTGGCCGATAACAGTACCGCCTGATTGGCACTCGTGCCAGTGGAACGTTAAAAGCACCATCTGAGCGTGATCGTTGCCAGGGCTGCTGACTGGCTCCCATGCCCGTGGCACATAAAAAGCACTATTTGAGCGTGATCGTTGCACATGTGCCAGTGGCACGTAAAAAACAACATTCGAGCGTGGCCATTGCCAGTGCCGCCAGACTGACTCCCATGCAGGTGGCATGTAAAAAACACCTTTTGAGGGAGGTCGTTCCCAGTACCACCTGACTGGCCCAGCATGGACATAATTATGACTGAAACAAGATAAAAGGACACACACACACACATACATATGACCAAAGTCAAGGTGTTCAAAGTTCTTCCTAGGGACACAGTGAGGAATGCTAGGTTCCAGAGCCATCTTGAAGCCAGGGTGGAAGCTGAGGACTGCTACACTGAGTAAACTCTTATCTCACATCCATAATCTAGTTGGTATTTTTTGATTTTTAAAATATATATATGAATGTGTGTGTGTGTGTGTTTGTGCCTTGTTTCGTGTACATGTCACCAAGATGAAATCTGAGAACTTTCAGATCAAGAGACCAGGAAACTTTGCTGGTCCTATGGAGTATATCTGTCCACAGCCATCTGGATTACTGCTCTCAGCTATGGTCACTCCACAGAGTCAATTTAACAGCAGAACTTGAGGTAGTTCAGCAATGTTACACCAAGAAGGCAACATCAATAGAATAGTTGACCCTACAGCACAAGAAACTAAAACAAGGGCAGCAATACTGAACTAAAGGTCAGTCACATGAGAGCGGCCACTAAAAAGCTGATCATACTGGTAGTGCCCCAGCATGGTTACAGCCATTGGGCTGAAACAAAAGAATATGCATACATATATACAAACATAAACACAAGTATATATAACTACATAGGAACAGGAATGACTGAATTCTCAACCACATGTTCTTGGTTCAGTCCCACTGTATGGCACCATGGGCAATGTCTTCTGATGCATGTGAGCATGGAAAAGTGTACATTAAAAACGATGATATATTAGACACATGGAAAAAAAATTTAGCTGCTGTTTCTAACAAGCCCAGAACCACAGTCCTCTATTGGTGTGGATGCTGTCAACACATATGCTACCATATATAATACATATATCAGTCACTTGACCAATATAGCACAACTATTCAATATCTATCATAAGCAACACCTCCCAACACACACAAACTAAAATACAAATTTTCTAAAATATATCACATTGTGTAATCTTGTAAACAGAGCCAAATTCATTGCAGTGAGATGGGGGTGGGATGCCTTAGGCCTCCTGCCCAGACCCTGACATGTTGCCTGGAGTAAGCTGGATTAGAACGTGAAGTAATACATTTTTTTAGCTGTTGTATATCTGCTAAACACGTGGTGGAAGCCTTGCCACATGTCAGTCTTAGAACTAACGTTTTGTATTAAATGCATTTGCTTACATAGCACCGTGTAGTCAGAAGTCTACTTTCCAAACACATGGAGTCAGGTTCGTTTCCCCTGCATGGCACCTAGGGCAAGTGTCTTCTATAGCCTCAGAACAACCAAAGCCTTGTGAGTGGGTTTGGTAGACGGAAACAATTGGTATTGGTGTGTCAGTTCGGCAAAAGAGACCGATACAAAAACAGGCTTAGAAATATGAAAAAAGTTCTAGGATCGATACGTTCGACTAAAATTTTTTTGTTTTACGTATTTTACCTTTTTTATGAAATGTACAATTTGTATAAATTACGTGCAATAAAGACTTTGAGGTGTAAATCTGGTTATTTGCCGTATATTTCAATTTTTGTGTATCAGGAGCCCCCCACGCACGCAACCCCCTTCCCACCCCCATTAAAATCAGGCAATACGTCAACCCCCCACAAACCACATAATCCTCCCAAAGCACTACAAAAGTACACGACCATATGCCATCACAAGTACTGAGCCTCTCGTTCTGCTAGAAACAGCAGTTAGATCTCCCTCTCATCATTTCACCGTTTAAAAAAAAAGGGGGGGAGAATAGACTAGATAATAATGTAACAGTAAATACCACCTAAAAGATGGTCAAGTTCGGAGTACTTTTGAATAAGGTTTACTAGAAGCTAAACAACAAAATTTTCTAGGCCAGCACCTATCACCTGCCATATGTCAACATCAAGTTGGAAACATTTTACTTTCTTGAAAACCTCGGGATCTGTTTGTAAAATTAGTAATTAGTGAAGATCCAACTCAAACTAGATATTCGAATTATTCTGATAATAATATTAGGTGGTATGTACTTAATAAGGCTTCGTCAACAGAAACGGGTTTTTGGTGTGTGACGTGTAATTCTCTGCTCCACACACAAATGGTAACAAGGTTTCCGCTTCCAAATCCGGATCAGAGATTTTCCATTTATACATCTAATATTCTTGAGAAAAAGCATGAACGTCACAATTTTTCATCTGTCGAAAACATCAGACTATCTTTATGAAAGTTTTAACAGATACCAATGGACAACCGGATTCTAAAATACAATACGAGAAAGAAGTTCCAGCCTTCTTCCTATCAGTCCAACTATGTCTAGTTTACTGGGTCTATATTTCTTCCAGGGTCTCATTATTTTAAACAATATTAAACGCTTTTCCTCAATATGTCTCTTCTGAAAGCTTCCATGATTGGCGACAAACACACACATTATTGTTCCTTCTCTTCTATAAATAGGTGTTGTATATACGAAAAATGAAGTTATCAAATATTCCGAATAAATATATTTACCTGGAATCGGTGATTTGAAATTCTGACGTTTTTCAGTTTACAAACAGAACAATTTGGGAAACAATTTAGGGATTCGTCAAATAAATACATAAACAGAATCTAAATAGAATTTAATAAAGCAAAAGCTGCAGCATATTTTTGAAAAATAATGGCTTTTTAAAATTATTATTATTATTATTTTCTGTCTGTGATAAACAGGATTCCAATGAAGGAATCCATCTACAAGCAGTGGAACCATATTATAGATATGCTGTGGGCCATTCAACAATATGTTGCGTACGGTGATGCGAAAAAAGTCTACAAGTTGGTTTTGTTGTCGACATATGGTACCAGGACTGAGAGGATTAAGGCCAACTTTAAATACATGTGTATTTGAATGTGTGTGTATATATATATATATTATCTTTATCTTATGATATTTACTTTGTATTATATTATACTCATTTATTCTGCTTTTACTTATTAATTTTCTATATGTGACTGTGGATTTTCATCGCTGAGTTCATGAACCTTGGTTCTTTTCCCTAAAACTATATAGATAGATAGATAGATAGATATATAATGCTAGTGTACATTTCACACACTAATTAAGGGTCTGAAACGAAAATCTAACAAAGGAAAATAATAGTAGATGAGATGAAGTTTACCAGTGTTTTCGGGACATTGCCCCTGTTGGCCACATTCTGGCTGTGTTTCTGGTTGGCGATTCTCATTCGTTGCTTCGCAGCCATATTCTCCTCTACCAACTCCAAACGTTGAGAAAATAGAAAAACACAGAGAGAGAGAGAGATGTCTTCGAGGGAGGAAATAAAAGTGGCAGACTTTCCTTTTTCGCTGCTCGGTTCACGGGGTCAGTATTTGAAAATCAAATGGAATTGGTGAAAGCCAGGCTAAGTTTGGCGAATGTTGTTCAAGATTTCACAGAAAACCCACAGCTGAACGACGTCGTGGATGGTTTTAGTGAGCGAGGGGGAGAGAGAGAAGGAAGAGGGAGAGAGAGACGTGGTAAGAGAAACGAGAGAGGAGCACGGAAGAAAGTGTGACGTTGAAAGAGAAATGCGGAGGGTTGAGGACTGGTGAAGAGAAAAAGGAAGAGTGAGAGAGAAAGAAAGAAAGTTGAAGGTGAGGGAAATATAGATAGAGTAAGAGGAAAAGAAGTGGGGAAGCGAGAGATAATGCCACGTCACAATATTTGGCAAAGTAAAACAACAAATCCTTTCTAACCGACATTATTTATTTACTTATTCTATGTTGGACACTGTTGAATGTTTTATATATATATATATATATATATATATATATATATATATATATATATATATATATATATACATAGATACATGCGTACAGATATGTATTCGTTGTAAGATTCATTTGAATCAAAGTATTTTAACATTCAGGACACCAAGAAAGATTCCAGCTCAGCACATACGTGTATATATCATACAAACACATCCATATACACACGAACGTATCCATAGATTTACATATATATATTGTACACGCACACATACATACACATATACAATAGACATGCAAGTGTATCCCCATGCACACACGCATGTTCATTCACGATCCAACGTAAGTTCCAGATCCAAAATAGGGAAGGTTTCATATGTTTTGTTTGTATAAAATAATAACACAAATGGGTTAAAGATTCACTATAGCTGTTTCAGACGCAATTAATATTGATTAATACTTCGATTACATCAGGAAAAAAAAAAAACTTCTTTACGGCGATTAAAAATTTGGTTCTGACAAAAGTCTTCTCAGTTAGGCATCATTGAAGAAAGTCTCTCTTCTCTCTTCAGTGATGTCGAACTGGGAGGATCGATCCACATCTTGCGGTATCTTTTTGTCAGAACCAAATTTTTAATCACCTGAAAGAAAACGGTTTTTTTTTTAACGATGTAATCGAACTTATTGATCAATAAAAATGCATGTGAAACAGCCGCAGTGAACCTTTAAACCTTTTGTGTTCCTATTCTGGGCAAGTGCCTTCTACTATAGCCTTGAGTCGACCAAAGCCCTGTGAGTGGGATTTGGTAGACGGAAACTGAAAGTACTAGGCTTACAAAGAATAAGTTTTGGGATCGATTTGCTCGACTAAAGGCGGTGCTCCAGCATGGCCGCAGTCAAAATGACTGAAACAAAGAATAAACGAATATATATTATATATTTAATATATTTTTATATTATACATTTAGATAAAGATAGATCTGACCGGTTTATGGAGTTACCCTGGGTTTCACGTCTATAAAGCACTTAGCTTTACAGCATTTCTTCAGATCCTAGGCTTATGGCCTCTCCATCTTTTACCTTTTACTTGTTTCAATCACTGAACTGCAACAATGCTAGGCCACCATCTTCAAGGGTTTAGTCAAACAAACCACTCCCCTCCCTGGTACTTATTCTATCAATCTCTCTTTTGCCAAACCTCATATTTATGAGGACATAAACCAACAGTTGTCAAGTCATGGTGGAGGGGAGGACAAACACAAAGGTATATATACATAGATACACACACACAGGCTCTATACAGAGAGGCCATTAGAAAGGTTAGGATTGGCAATAAGTATAGTGAAGAATTCCGGGTAGAAGTAGGGGTCCACCAAGGATCAGCCCTCAGTCTCCTTTTATTCATCATAGTCCTCCAGGCAATAACAGAGGAATTTAAGATGGGTTGCCCCTGGGAGCTCCTCTATGCTGATGACCTGACCCTCATAGCAGAATCACTACCAGAACTAGAGAAGAAATTTTGTGTGTGGAAGCAAGGTTTAGAATCAAAAGGCCTTAGAGTCAATGTAGCAAAGACCAAAGTTCTAGTAAGTAGGAAGGCGAACTCACCCCCAACCTCAGGTAGGAGGAGATAAGAGGGTATAAAAGAGGTACAGGGAATAGGAGAGATGTGTAGGCAGAGAAGAGGCAATATAGGGTGTACATTACTCCATTATTTTAACAAATATTTCACCAAGCTGGCAGAGAAATTTGGGTCTTCTGCAGCTCTGTATATCAGCAGCAGACAAAGTGTGTGTATGTGTCTATGTACTTGTGTGAATATGTCTCTCTCTCTCTCCATCCCCCCTCTCTATTTTATGTATATATGTGTGTGTAAATATATAATGGAGAAGTATATATATATCACATAAAGTTTGGCTGTGTGGTAAGAAGCTTGCTTCTGAACCATGTGGTTCTGGGTTCAGTCCCACTGCATGGCACCTTGGGCAGGGGTATTTTCTACTATAGTTTTGGGCCAACCAAAGCTTTGTGAGTGGATTTGGCAGCCCTTCAATATTTCCCTCACTTTAATGGAAACACGATGTAAACCACAGTCTACGGACATATCTCCTGAGAGTGACTTTATTTACTTACCACAGGATGGATTATAACAACACCTTAAAATGAAGTTCTTACCTTTCCTTACCACGTCTATTACATTATATCATTTTTATTTTTTATTTTTACCTATTTTACTCTATCTTATCTTATTTCACCCTACTCTATTATTCTGAGTGCAAAGGTTTATTTTTGGCTAAATACAGCTCTTGCAGCACCCTACCAAGAATATAGCATCAATAGTGTTTCTTCCTGGCACAAAATCAAACTGCATCTCATCTGGGCTAATTCATTTTTTAATTATTTGACCTATGACCCTGTTTCCTTCTTACTTCATAATCTCCCTCGTTTTGGTTGTGTCTTGTGACCATTTGGTTGGGAAGCAGGCTTTTTAACCACACAGCCATGCATGTTCCTATTCTGTCAATCAAGTTGGCATAGAATTCCAGAAACTGTCATTAAAACCATTTCCAGTTTATATTAATCTCATTTGTGGATATAAAGAATTGAAAACATTTATGTTACACTTTGATTTGTTTTGATTTTTGTTTGGCACTATCTTTTGTTTTTTACTTGTTTTAGTCATTGAATTGTGGCCATGCTGAAGCACTGTATTGAAGGGTTTTAGTTGAGTGAATTGAACCCCAGTACTTACTCTTTTAAAGCCTGATACTTCTTCTATTGGTTTCTTTTGCTAAACCACTAAGTTACGGGGGACATAAACAACCAACACCTGGTTGTCAAGCAGAAGTGGAGGACAAAGGCACACACACACACACACACACACGAGAGGAACAAAAGTCATGCACTGTTGAAGTGGTCAGCTGCCCAACAGATGTGAATGTGCGATCAAAAGTTCAAGTAAAAGAGAACATTTATGGCAAATAAATGTGGAACTTACAGCTCTTGTATCCTGACTATAAATTCTCATTTGTACCTGTCATCTCAGGTGTATTAGGTTATATTCCAACAAATTTACACAAAAACCTTGAAGTGCTAGTTTTTTTCAGAGAAAGAACAAAAGAAACTGACATAGATTCTTGTATTCCAATCTATTAATGGCAAATGGAAGATTTGTAAGACATTCCAAAGATTCTCCATCTGAGATTCTTTTGGTGAATAGAGGCACACACTTGGATGTATGCATCGACAGCTCAACCAACACACCAACTCAGCCACATATCAGGAATTCTCTTAACTCTTCAAGTCTTGTCACTTTGTTAGCATCCGGCTTGAACTTTTTAAAGAACTTGAATAAAACTCAAGAAAAAAAAGTACATACATGACAGGCTTCCCCTCTACTAAAACAGCTTACAAGGCTTTGGTCAGCCTGAGAATATAGCAGAAGACATTTGCCCAAGGTGCTACACCATGAGATTGAACCCAGGGCCATGTGGTTGGGAAGCAAACTTCCCACTACATGCTCACTCTTGTGCCTATATACATATTGAGGAATTAAAAAAACAAAAAAAACTAATAACAACTGGAGAGGTTCCAACAAAAGTATAATTCTATTAGCAAGAATTCATGTCAGACATTGTATTTTGAGCTAATCCTTTAACACTAAATGCAGTTGATATATTAACTTAAATCTTTTTATTCTCTAAACGATTATATTTTCCTGTGGCAATAAATGTGCAATGCTGGATATTTATTCTTTGACTTATTTCAGGCTTTGAATTGGAGCAGTGCTGATGTACCACCTTGAAGGGTGCAGTAAATGAAATTAGCTCCTGTGCATATTGCCAGTCTCTCTCTTTTTTTTTTCTTTTGAACTCAGTAGTATTTGTGCCATTACTTTGGTAAAGTGAAGGCTGAATTTTAGAGATGAGGTTAGAATAAGGTCAAAACTTTGTCAGAGTTGTCACCCTTAGAAGCTGGAAAAAAGGAAAATACAATTAGCTGTGGATCGATATCGATTTTAATTTTGTTTCATCTCACAACATATATATTCCTAGTTAGCTTTTTAATGCTCTTTGCATTAAATACGTAAATAAGAACATATCTATGACTTCAAGAGTTAACAACATGACAAACTGCAAGTCTAATTCTATAACAATAGCGTAGATAGTCTGCGGAAGTTTAATTGTCTACATGGAGCGCCGCCTAGCCAAGGGAGATAACCTACTTACAGGAAAGCCCTCTTGCCAGCCTTTTAAAGTCAAGCTGGGTAAGAACTGACTAGTCACGTGAATTCTCGTTTCTTTTCACGTTACGAGGGAACAAGATGGCGATGCCCATACCTAACTTGGCATGTGAGTCGAACATATTTCAGTTTTCACTTGAATATAGAATAATAATAATAGTATATATATAGGTTTGTGTGCGTGTAATGTTGAGTATAATTCCTTGTTTAAAATTTTGTCAATCAATCGTGATAATTAAATCGGTGCACTTTGAACAATGATTCTTGTAGTTGCTGGAGAATTTATTCGGTTATGTTCTATTGTCAAAATATAATTAAATCATTGATGTATAATATTTACACAATATCTGGTAATAATTACATATCAGTGATAAGGCTTGTTTAGGCTTTCTATCGATTTCTTAGATACGAATTCTTCTAGAAGAGAAACATTCAGATTATATGACGTTGATGTCATCTCAGTGCTATTAGCTAATTAATTGAACTTAAATGTCTACAGATGCGAAGAGAAATTGGTTTGAAGAACGTTCGTCTGGTGCATATATATATATATATATATATATATATATATATATATATATATATATATATATATGTGTGTGATGTAGAGAACAAATTTCATGTTTATATTTTTCTCATAGATCAAATTATACTCGTTCATTGTGTAATTATATTCTGCTGATGCAGAACTACAGATGTCTGCGCCCCCACCACCGACTTTGGATGAGCATAACTTTCAGAAAAATGGATATTTTTTAATGATTCGAGATTTTATTTAGATATCTCAAGTTTATTTAGAAACGTGGTCAAGTTGTCGAATTTGTACGTAAATAACTACCTCCAGTACAAAACGGTCGGGACCACGTAAAAACGATTTGTCACATTCTAATAAATCACCATTTTTCACAATTGAATATTAAGATTAATTGAACTGAGTTAATTCCCAACATAAGACATATTTTTTTTAGACATAAAGTAATGCACTTCAGAATTTTTATAGTCATTCGGTGACTCCACACGTTTTATATAATACTTTATGCGCTAATAAGGAACCTGTGATTACTAATTACACCGAATTAATTATTGTTTAATAGTATATTTTATTAACAACGTAGCACCACACTTTGCAGGCATTGAGTAACTGCAGCATGTCATTCTTATATGGTCCTGTTCGTTTTATGCTGGAGGTCGTCGTTAATCAACTGACACATGTCTAGTAAAATTCCTATTAGTTGATTACACGGTCAGTGCCATATGTTACTTGCAGCCAATAGTATTCTCGTAAGTTTAAACCTTTTAAGTTAGCAATGTGTAGAATTGGTAAATGGGTTGTAAAACTAAGATATAATTTATATCTAACCCGCGTTAGATATTTGGCCGTGCATGGAACATGCTGGATAAGATAATGATTGACCAGTAACTTTCAGATTGGAATCACAGTGTTTGATGTTCACAAATACTTGCTCTCATTTTCGTAACTTAAATCAATGCCTTAAAACAATTCTGAGTTTAGAAAGATAACATAAATGAAATTTCATTTTACAGTGCGTGGATCAGATGGTGTTTGGGTTCTTCAAGGTTCCCCTAACAAAACCAAAGAAGTGTTTCGAGGGTAAGTTTTAATTTGACCTTTTTTTATTTAACAGTTGTCGCATATATTAACATTTATAGTGTTCAAGCATGTTTGTGTTTTAAATATTTTATAAGGACACACACATATCTGAAATTAAGGTACTGCCCTACTGAAGATATGATTGGAAGTTAAGATCTTGTTGTGGCAATAATACAGGGTGGGGCATAAAGATCTTCCACATTGTGAATGAATGTAAAAAGAAAACACAACCATCCAAGAAAAAATTTATTATCTTTCTGAAATATCCGCCTTCCATGCTGGTATGGGTAGGACGGTTTGACAGGAGATTTCTGTGACTGTTTTGGCAGGATTTTTACAGCTGGATGCCCTTCCTAACACTCATCACCCAGCAGAGTGGACTTGATGAACTGAAAATAAATGAAACTTACTGTTTTCAGTGGAATGGTTACATACAGGAAGGGAAACCAAGCAGAAAAACAGATTTCTACCTCATTTTATAAGCATTGAGTGTAAAACTTATGCTTAGCATTATAAATTTGTAAAATAGATTTAAATCAAAATGAAATACAAATTCAACTTGAAGAAGTTTTGAGAGTGCACATATCAACACCAGTTTGTTACTATGTAGATTTACTCTTTTATGTTTTTGATTCCAGTGCTGAAAATTTGGATAAGATTTTTCCCTCTATGAATGCATTCTATTTTTATTCAGGGATTGCAAAACAGAATGTCGTGCCATGGCTTTCTCTATGAATGGGCAATATTTTGCCTGGAGTGATGAAGATGGGTAAGAATTTAACCATTAATTGGCTTTGGATAAATTTATTACTGTCAAATCTTATGTAACTATTTTGCAATTTAAGATAGATTTCAATATTTTATTGTACCTGTTTAGGGACTAAGAATAAAGAAGCAATTTCTTCTTTTCATTCTAACCTGATGATAACGTGAACTTGTTTCAGTATATTCTTCACTACAAATCCTGTAAATTATTCCTTGTCTTCACCTCTCATTTTTGCTAACCGTGTGACTGCAGTTAATGGAAGTGGCTGTCTCACTTACTCCAGCTCCCTCTCTCCTCTCTCACACTCCCTTTCTTTCACCCCCTCCCCAATAACCTAAAGTGTAATGTGCGAACGAACGACCAAGCAGAATTATAATATAGATTTGTTTTAATTTCAGTATCAAAGTTATGAAAACCAGCAACTATGAAAAAGTGATGGCAATTGAGAAGTCCAGAATATCTGGACTTGCATTTTCCCCTCTTGGGACATACCTCATATCTGCTGATATCTCAAGTAAGCATACATTGGTTTGTGTGTCTATATCCACCCGTGTACATACATTTGCAAATGATAATTTAAAGTATCTTGTTTGATATGGATTCCTTTTAACAGCTAGTTTTTTGACTTTATTAATTGCAGGTCAAAAGAAAGATGTTCCTAACCTGTGTATTTGGGAAACAGCCACAGGTAAATTGTTGAAAGGATTCTTCCATAAAAGGATGTCTGATTGGTAAGTTTGAATTGCATTAATACTCATCTTCATCAGCATCATCACCATCGTCTAATGTCTGTTTTCCATGCTGGCATGGGTTGGATGGTTTGACAGGAGCTGGCCAGCCAGTGGGGCTATCCAGACTCCAGTTGTCTGTTTTGGCATGGTTTCTATGGCTGGATGCCTTTCCTAACATGAACCACATTACAGAGTGTGCTGGGTGCTTTTTGCATGCCACCGGTATGGATGTGTTTACACAACACCAGCACAAGTGCATTTCACATGGTACTGGCATGAGTGTGCTTTACACGATACTGGCATCAGTGCATTTTATAAGGTACCAGCACCTGCAAAGGACATGCCTGTTAATGAGATTTTAGAGACATGCCTAGATTGTTAATGAGATTTTAGCAATTAATTATTATTTCTCTTATCTGTTAATGCTGGATATTTTTAAATAACCATTTTCTTTTTAGCTTGGGAGAGAACCATTTTGTTATATGCTAGACATAAACATTTGCAAAAGTACTAGTTTTTGATAAAAGACTCAATCTATGAATTTATGTTAATAAAAAAAAATCTACCTGGCAAAGCTTTGTTTTTTTGAAAGACAATTTACTGGAAACTTCATTGTATTTTTTAATCCTCGTGTTTTCTTTTCAAGGAAGCCCAGTTGGACTCCTGATGATAAACTGATGGTCCGTCTACACAACAACGATGTTGAGTTTTATGAAAATGGAGATTTTGGTATGTTGCCGTAATGTTATATTTTAGAATTGAAATTTATGAAATAAAGAAAGACATTTATTCAGTGTTTATCAACAAGTATATTTGATTATTTTTACAATCTGATCAATTGCAATACCTCAAATGAAATGTTGAGAAAAATTTAAATTTCAACACACTTTATATATTTTATTTAAAATATTCTCCAGATTATAGTGATATTAAAAAAAAAAAAAAATTAATAATGTAATGAGCATAGCTTTACTTTGTTTATTTCTCTCACTACTATGAATTTATTTAGTAGCATTCTGCTGGCTAGAAGCCTTTCTCTACACCATTCTAACACAAGATTCATTATGAAGAAATGATGTTGATTACACTTATGCATATCTTTTGAATGAAACAATAATTTGACATTTTGATTTTTATTCTAGATAATCCAAAGACACGTCTTCATGCTGCAAAAATTTCTGAATATGCTTTTTCTAAGAGCGACCATGTTGCCATCTATATTCCTGGGAGTAAAGTGAGATTTTATCTTTATGCCATGTTTGCTATTTTAGGACCATTATATTTGAAATAGTTCTTTTTATTTTACATCCATGTGTGAAATCTAACATTGTTTGGTCTGTTTGAATAACAGCTTGTAAGATAGTTGAACAGCAGTTAGACAAAACTGATGTGAAAAGTACAGTTATGTTGGAGGGACAGTCAGACAAGTGTTAAATTGGAGGGTCAGATAGATTTGCAGTTGAGATAAATATTACTGGTATTAAACAACTGGTTAAGCTGTCAGCCTACAAGTTTGACTACTTAAAGAAACAATGTTTTTGAGTCTATCGTTGATGCTGGACTGTTCTGATCTGATAAACAAAATAATTTTCATTATTGGCTCTGTCCAATTAATTCTTTAATAGGTACTTTAACTAGAATTACGAGAATTTGCATTGCTGGATTTAAATCTTGTCAGAGATGAAACCTGTAATTGAACGTTGGGATTATACAAGAAAACTGTGGTCAGTGCTGTCTCGTGCAGCATGACGCCTTCCAGTAATGCTGGTAGTAATTAAAAACAAAAAACAAAACAAAAAAACTCATTGATTATATTTGTTTTTTAAGCAAAATGTATTTTCTAAATTGTTTAAGATGTAAATTGTAATAAGATTTGTAAAATGGTTCATTCAACCATCTTTAAATTTGGATGTAGTTGTTAGTTGGAGAATTTCTTCTAAGATTTCATCAAATCTTTATATAATCTTCTTTGATTTTCAGGGTCAGCCATCAAATATTCGAATCTTCAAACATCCCAACTTCAATGGATGTCCCTTGGCAAATAAGAGCTTTTTCAAAGCTGACAAAATTACAATGTATTGGAATAAAGCTGGTGAGTGTAGATGTCTGTATGTGTGGAGTATATATAAATAAACTGTTTGAAATATTGTATTTTCACCATTTAATTCCTTTATATTTTTGTACAGCTTAGATGATGGAGGAATTGTAAGCCTAGTACTTACTCTATCAGTCGCTTTTGCTGAACCGCTAAGTTATGGGGACGTAAGCACACCAGCATCAGTTGTCAAGCAGGCGGGGGGGGGGGACAAACACACACACACACACACACACATAAATATATATATATATACGACAGGCTTCTTTCAGTTTCCATCTACCAAATCCACTCATAGGCATTGGTCGGCCCAAGGCTATAGTAGAAGACACTTACCTAAGGTGCCACGCAGTAGGACTGAACCCAGGACCATGTGGTTGGTCTTCAGGTCTTCTCCAGCACAGAATCTTTGTTATGATCACATGCCATCTTTTTCATGAGATCAGTCTTCACATGTCATTTTTTTTTGTGCATAGATTCATTCCTCTTTGTTTTTCTTTCCCTATTGGTCATCCTGCATTTTAATACCTCACATATCCTTTACTCTCTCTGTTCACTGGTGGTCCATTGTTTATGCACACAAACATTAATGTATACAGCAGAGCATGTTTGCCTCTGTTTTTTTTCCAACCTGTTGCACACATTCTCTGCATTCAATACCTGTTTCACTACTGTGCAACATTGCACTTCATACACAACCTTGCCCCAGCACAATTTGGCCCTCCATAACAAAACGCAAGAAGCTGTGCTGGAAACGCTTCATCCAATCCGAGTTAAAAATCTTGATTCTTCACATGAATTCTGGTTTTATTCTTGATTCTAATTTTATTATTTTCAAGTGGTCATCTTTTTTTCTTCAGTTTTATTTTGTTTTTATTGCTTATACTTTACTCATCCATATTACTTTTTCTCTCTTTCTTGCCACTATTTTCTTAAATCTATTTTGAAGAGCTAAAAGTAATTTTAGAACCATTAATCCATATTTTCTCTGTTTTACCCTCCTTCTTCTCAGGTACCGGTTTGCTTGTGATTACATCAACAGAAACTTCAGACAAGTCATATTATGGAGAAACTGGCCTTCATTACCTTAGTATAAAAGGTGAAGGTTGCCTTGTACCAAGAGGTAAATATTTTCATAACACACATGTTAATGCTCGCTTTGATTTAATACTTTGTCCTGCACGACTTCCTCTTGGATTTATTGAGGAATGAGACATTCAGTAAAGTGGTTGGTGATAGGAGGGGCATCCAACCATAGAAACTTGTCCAAAAATGGAACTCATATGCAAGGCATGGAATCCATTAGCAGTGTCATAAGTTATCTGTCTAGCTGGGGTAGGAGCTCTAAATTAAGGACGGATACAGAGTGGAGATGAATCTACAGTCTGTGTCACATTGAACACTTTATCCTTCCAATCCATTATGGAAAAATGGATGTAAAAATGAGGAGGATGGGAGTAACTTTCATGAATTAACCGTAAAACCTTGATATTTTTAGTGGTATTTATACACATTTAAAGTAAATGAATGACTTTACTTTCAGCTAAAGATGGTCCTGTCTACTGTGTGGAGTGGCATCCCAATTCTACCCAATTCTGCGTGGTTTATGGTTGTATCCTTTCATTTACTTCTATTTTCAATTGCCATTAAATAAACTTTATCAAATTATTTTCCGTTCTTTTGTACGGATTGTGTATGACCTCTACCTAAATCTACTTGTATCCCTTCTCATCTCTTTAATGTTTATCCCCCATGTTCCCACTCAAGGCTTTGTCTAATACTTTTTCTTCAAACCAATAATCCTTTTGGAACATTCTCCTTTATGATTTTCTCTCAAACACCTGACCGTCAAAAGCTCAAATTGATATTAATCCTAATAACTATTTCCATCTTCTTCAGGTGGGCATGCAAAATCAATGGAAGATTTCTCTTTAGACTAAATTATAGATTAAAAATGCACATTGATATAGTTTTTCTTTTGCTGTAGGACACTATTTGGTATGGTTGAAATTTTGAAGATGTTTAATAATCTTTTCTCCTCTAGGCACAAGGCCTGAAATTTTTTTTGGGCGGGGCAGTCGATTAGATCAACCTCAGTACATAACTGGTACTTGATTTATCAACCTCGACAGGATTTAAGGCAAAGTCGACCTCAGCAGAATTTGAACTCAGAACGTAAAGACAGACGAAATACCGCTGAGCATTTCGCCTGGTGTGCCAGCTCACCACCAATGTTATTGTCTTGGCCATCATAAAAATAACGGAGCTGCTTTACCATATTTGGAATTACAGATTTAAACAAAAATGTATTTTTAAATATAAAAAAATAAATTGTAACGTCATGCAACAGATGCACATGAATTTCTCTGTCGTCCAGTGTCATTCATGTGCAATCTTCCATGACAGGCCAGAAGAAATACCCCCAGTTTGAAATTCCACTTTATTCAGATATTGCTTACTGGATAAGCTACAACTGTAGGTGTACAAGACTGAAATGTCTTGTCTTTATCACGATATCAGGACAGTTTGTCCCTATCTCCCTATTTGTATGTTTTCAAATATCTCAGAGAATCACGTCTTCATTCTTTTCAACTATTTCTGGGATATACTTGTTCAATATTTCAACTTAGAAAAGGTTCATTTCCTTAACTATTTTTCTCTGCTACTAAGTAGCTGTCTCCTCTGTCGTGTATCATGACATGGTCACTATGAAGTATCCAAACAGAACGAGGCTAATGTCCTCATCAACTTTACTGCCATACTTTAAAACATTCAGATTTGATATTTCACTTCAGTGTTTTTCTTGTAAAAACTGGTTGCTAGATACTTCACCTGGTTTAGCAATTATCGGGTCTTTATTTTCTCATTTTTGTTGAGTTCTTTGGAACTAGATGTAGCTCTGTCACATATTAGAGTTGAAGATTGTTCATGGAGAGGTTTTCTTTTTTTTTTTTTACTTGATTGTATTTTTGTTTGTTATAGTTTCTTGAAGTTTTTTTTACATTCTAGTATTTTTTTTTTTTAAAGAATATGTAGTTAGATTGCCTTTTTCTGTATTTTGTTTCTGTTTTGAATGCAATATTTTTTGTCATGTTTTGCCTGTCATAATTTTGTTTCTATTTTATCTAAGTTTTTCTCTTAATCCCAGCTACACCGCTGTGTTTTTAAATAAGTTATTTGATGATAAAAATCTTTGTATGCACTTCTATTTAAATGTTTTGCTGTGATCAAAAGTTATTCCTTAACCACATATTCCAGTTATGCCAGCCAAAGCTACACTCTATAACTTGAAATGTGATCCTGTATTTGATTATGGAACTGCTCCACGGAATTCAGCCTTTTATAACCCACAGGGAAACAATATCCTTTTGCGCTATACTTCACCTTTGTGGAAAATGTCTTTCCTTAGAGATATGTGATGATAATTAGAGCCCTGTCAATTAGAGAGGTAGGACTTATTCTTTGTAAGCCTAGTACTTGTTCTATCGGTCTCTTTTGCCGAACTGCAAAGTTACAGGGACGTAAATACAGCAGCATCGGTTGTCAAGCGATGGTGGGAGGACAAACACGGATACACAAACGTGTGTGTGTGTGTGTGTGTGTATATATATATATATATATATATATATATATATATATATATATATATATAAAATTATGTGTATTTCTTCTATCTTAATGAATAAAAATTCTTCTGATAGAATAAATGGGTTAATAGAAACCAATGTAGCAAAGAACACAAAATAACTGGTTTAGTTCCTGTTTTTAAGGCAGGAACTCTTTGAAATTTTGGGTATTTGAGTATATTTAAGAATTTAAGGAATGGAGAAAATGCATGTTATAATTGCATACTTTATTCCTACATATATTTCAAAGGATTCCCTGATGAGAAGGTTACAATTTTAATATCAAAGATCCCTATGGATCACACAGGTTGTAATCCTTTGAAACATATGTAGGAATAAAGAATGCAATTATAACATGCGTTTTCTCCATTCCTTAAATTCTTATATATATATATATATATATATATATATATATAGTTCAAAAACACAATAACAAAAAAACAACAAAGTGAGGACGTGATATGGATAGTATTATTGGACGCTCAGGAAAGGAAAGAGAGTGTATGACCCGAGTTTCAGGGTTATTTCCCTTCTTCAGCGTACGATAATCGCCGACCTTCGATATATATATATATATATATATATATATATATACGACAGGCTTCTTTCAGTTTCCATCTACCAAATCCACTCACAAGGTTTTGGTCAGCCTGAGGCTATAGTAGAAGACACTCGCCCAAGGTGCCACACAGTAGGACTGAAGCTGGAACCATGTGGTTAGTTAGCAAGCTACTTACCATGCAGCCACTCCTGCACACACACATATATATATATATATATATATATATATATATGCATATGATAGGTTTCTGTGTACCAAATCCACTCACAAGGCTTTGGTCATCCTGAGGCTATAGCAGAAGACACTTGCCCAAGGTGCCATGCAGTGGGACTGAACCTGGAACTATGTGGTTGGGAAGCAAGCTTCTTACCACACAGCCACGCCTATACCAAAATGATTTTTATCTTAATTACATAGACTCTAGATTACTTCCAAAACCGATGGAGTTACAAGCTTTGCCTAATTATAATTATATTCAGTATGGATAGTCCATTTCACTATTCCTATAAAATCAATAGATATTTGATAATTTTATTTTTAATTTAATTAGTAAATTTTATTGTTGAAGTTTTAGATAATTTCTGAAAATTCATCATCATCATCATCATTTAATGTCCGTTTTCCATGCTGGCATGGGTTGGACAGTTTGACTGGGGACTGGCAAGCCAGGAGGTGGCACCAGGTTCCGATCTGGTCTGGCAATGTTTCTACAGCAGGATGCCCTTCATAACGCCAACCACCCAGAGAGTGTAGTGGGTGCTTTTTACGTGCCATCGACACGAGGGCCAGTTAGGTGGGCCTGGCATCGATCACGTTCGGATGGTGCTTTTTACATGCCACTAGCACAGGGGCCAGTCAGTGAGTACTGGCATCGACCACGTTCGGATGGTGCTTTTTACGTGCTACCGGCACAAGAGCCAGTCAGGGTACTGGCATTGGCCATGTTCGGTTGGTGCTTTTTACATGCCATCAGCACGAGAGTCAGTCAGGGGGTATACTGGCATCGACCACATTTGGATGGGGCTTTTTATGTGCCACCAACACAAGAGCATCAACATTATTTTTCCTTTACTGTTAACTTTTGTGTTTGGCTGGATTTGGTAATTTGCAAGGTGATTTGGAATTCTGGGATCTTCAGCAACAAAAAGTGATCAGTTCTACTAAAGCAATGGATACAACACATTTTGCTTGGTGTCCTGATGGTGTTCACTTTATTACAGCTACCATGGCTCCTCGACTCCGTGTTGGTAATGGGTAAGTACTTTATTATTATTATTATTATTATTTTGTATTTGCATTGGCAAGATGCTCCTTCAATTTGCTTGAAAGTTCATCCCAATTAGGTTATTAAAATTCTTCATCTAAAAAAAAACAATGGCAGCAAAAGTGAAAGGATGGATGATGACGGTGACTACAATTCTTACCTACACCACCAAAAGTAAAGGGACAGCTACAGCAACATGGCAAATAAAGAGAACAAGCAAACCTTGTCGACGACCATCTCCTCCACACACCTTTACATCATTTCAGCCACAACAGAAATAGCACCACCAAAACCCAGCTGTCTCACTACCAGGGATGTCACTTTGACCAATATGCCTGTTGTTGGTTATGATATCTTTATTAAAGCAATGACTGCTACGCCTAAACTGCCGAAACTGTGTCTTTTGCTAATTCAGGCAAAGATATGCGGAAAATTTGATAAGGTAACTAAGGGAGGATGAAGAGGAAACTCTTGCCATACCAGAACATATTAACAAACCAGGAGGTGCATAGTAACCTACTCTTACATAGGACAAAAGAAAAAGTAGATGGGTGGAAAGACCAAATCTAGCTGAAATAGAATTCTGTTCTGACAGAAAGAACTCTAAAAATTCGAAGAATTAATCCTGATATTCTCATATCTTGGCTGATGTGTGGCAAACATATTGGTTGATAGCAGCTGGCTGGCATTGAAGAGGAGACCCAGGTATTAGACGTTTGTAAGTTTTGCAATGAGAACTAAAGGAATAAAGGAATGGTGCTCTTGATCCAAACAGAGCAGGATATAACTGAAGCCATCCCTGACCTAATTCACTTGTTAGATAAAACCCATTTGTTTGTGCTGATAGAAGACTGAAGGCCAAGGTGTCACATGTGTGGGTTTTTTTTTGTCCACAGCAGAGGAGGCCAAACGAAAGGTCCCCACTGCTGTTAATATCACAACTTGAATAATATGAATGATAGCAGGCGACTACAATGACAATAATTATTTCAATAGTAAAATCAGTAGCAGCTGTGAAAGTAAGGGCAGCCGTAACAGCAGTGCCAACCGAAATGCAGAACAGAACCCTAATGACAACAAAATGCTCCGTCTCTACAAAATAGCATAAAACGTTTGGGTCACCATTTAGATTATTCAGGTTTGTCCTGCAACGAGGACCATAAAGATGGAAATTAGAAAACGGTCCCTTGTAAGAAGGGAGAAAGAAACGGGAAAGGGACACAACAAATCTACACTCACAAAAAGCTGAGAGATTGAGAGGGAGGAAATTGATGTGATTCCTAATAATTAATGGAAACTCTTCTGCTTGACCTCCTTTTACAACAGCAGAAAAAATATTTATCCAATTAATGAAAAAAAAAAAATGAAGTTTAGAAAATGACTAATTTTTGATATTTTTTTAATTTAATTTCCTTTCAGGTATAAACTGTGGCATTATACTGGAAGTATTTTGGCTCAGTTGGAAATACCGTCTGGAAAAGAATTATGGGAGTCATTATGGATGCCAGATATGGATGGCAAATTCCCTTCGAAATCTATTGTGTATAAGAAGGTACCATCTTCAATACCAGGACAGACAGGTATTTGCACATTTTGTGACTCATTCATTAGTATACAAATTTCCCCTGTTTTTTTTTTTTTAATATTACTAACTTTTAATATTTATAGTCCTTTTCTCTTGTTACAGTAATAACTTACGTTTTGAAATGGTTTTCATGTAAAACTCTTTCAAAACATTGCATATTTTTTTTTCATTCTACCATGGCTTTCTCTTTCAATGATTACCAACCTGAGAGAGCCTCTACAATCTTTTATCTTTTACTTATGTCAGTCATTTGACTGCGGCCATGCTGGAGCATCGCCTTTAGTCAAACAAATCAACCCCAGAACTTATTCTTTGTAAGCCTAGTACTTATTCTATCGATCTCTTTTGTCAAACTGCTAATTTACAGGGACATAAACACACCAACACCAGTTGTCAAGCGATGGTGGGAGGACAAACACAAATATACATATATATATATATATATATATATATATATATATATATACACATACACATACACGATGGGCTTCTTTCAGTTTCCGTCTACCAAATCTACTCGTAAGGCTTAGGTCGGTCCAAGGCTATATAGTAGAATGCCCAAAGTGCCATGCAGTGGGACTGAACCTGGAACCATGTGGTTGGTAAGCAAGCTACTTACCATACAGCCACATCTGCAGACTCCTTCACATCAACCCTACCATCATAGAAAAGAACACGTTGGGTAAAGTGGCCTTGGGTTCCATACACAACTTGGTGAAAAGAGGGATTGTTTATAACTGAAATTCCTTTCATCTGAAGTCTACTCAGTCAGCCTAAACACCCATCACCAACTTAGATGATATCTTGTATTTTATTTCTCATATTTCTTTTTTTAGGTCGAATGGGTTCATCTAGATTGTATGTTTCTTGTAGGGCATCTTTTGAAGCCTTTCTCGTCCAATATTTTATGAGGTTCATTAAGACTTGATAGGGTTTTATATTTTTTACTATTGTAGGACTTGAATTCTTTTGCTAGTTTGACAGAAAAAAGTATTCTGCTCAAGGATTCTGTTTAGCTATTCACACATTCAACTTGGCTGCTTTCCCATTCGTTGGAAAGTCTCTGGCTATTATTGTGTTACTCTAAGAAACAATTATATACTTTAATAATTGAAACTAAAATTTCTTTAACATGTTATAAATTTGAAATTTATTTTAAATATATTTGCAGTGAAACCTGTTGCTGCCTATCGCCCTCCACACGCTCGCGGTCAGCCTGCTTCAGATTTTAAGTTACATGAATTCGAACCTCCTTCCAATAAAAAAATTCCAGGTCTTAGTGAGTAATGTGTTTTTTCTTAATATTCTCATTTGTTTGAACAAAATGTTGGAAGATGAAAGTTTCTAACTCAGATTTGAAATAAATTACTAGGAATAAACTTACCAGTGTAGTTTGCTGAATCAAATTCTTCTACAGCTATTGGCTGTGACATATAGCCAATGGATAAGATATGCTAAGCCATTGTCTTGTTGTGCTGTTGCTGTCAACTTGGCTACAAATATCTGTACCTTGATAGCTGACATGTCTTAAGAAAAGCTGTCTAAATGTTATAATCTCTTGTGTAATTGTAAGCTGTGAAATTTTAAGGCATTTTGCTTTAAGTTTTAAGGCACTGTTTTGCAAATCTACTTTACATCAGTTTGAAATATTTGGATAATGATCTGTATTATGTTTCTGTACTTTGAAATTTAAAGACTCAAGTTATGCAAAGACAAAATTATCATTTTAGTAACTTATTTTTTTTGTTTCTAAGATATTTTCATGAGTGAAATATGCAGGAGTCGTGATCGTAACCTACTCAACCAACACTAGTATGGAGAGCAGATGCAGAACGACAGTCATGGCTCTCTATCAACTCAGAGATAACAATTTTCAGAAAAAATATATAATTTTGAAGTGTAATGGTAATTTAAACTATATTTGGCATAAATGAAATTTTTGAAATCTTCTCTACAGATTCTGGAGACACAGGAAAAAAAGGTAATAAGAAGGCTAAAGGTCAGAAACAGGTAAATTATTTCTCTAAACACTCCATATTTTAATATAATGATTTCTGATATTGGAAAAAGGAATATATAATTATGCAGTTTCTAATTATGGCAACTCATTATGGTTTTGAAATGAAGAATGATATTGTTTAAAATTCTAGACAGCTCTGAGTTGAGATCCAGTTTATCATGATTTTTTTTTTTTTCACATATTCTCCAGTTGTCTGGAAGTAGTAAATTCTAATTTATGCAAATTAACCACTAAGTAATTGCCTGTAACAAAACTGAAAGTCAAAAAATGGTGATAAACAACAGTAATATTTTCATTTCTTTTTTCTTTAGATTCAACAAGCTAACATCCCTGGATTAGCACCAATCACTGTTGAAAAGAAAACAAATTCTGAATCTGCCGATTTTGACAAAGATAAAAAAATAAGGAATTTAAAGAAGGTAATTACAAAACTTAATTTTTATTTTCTAATTTTATTTTCCTCTGGAATCTTTGAAATTGGTTGGGGTGGGTGATGTATTTCATTGTGATCCTTTAAGATTAACGCTAGAACTGTAGAAAACCATTTATGCAAAGTAAAATATTCAATCATTGGGTTGTAGAGATATGTCTGGCCATATGCACAAGTTGTAGAGTGGAGTGGTGACTTTCTTTGCATGCTTTAACATAGTGTGGAATTGGAAGCAATGCAGAATATGAGTTGCAGAGCCTTGGTTCTAGGGTAGTGGGTAGATTTCTACAAGGTTAGTATTGATCTTGACAAATAAACCAGAACACCCAGTTGCTATTTGGTTAGTAAGAGAGAGAGATAGTAAGACCATGCAATACATCTCAGCAGACTTTACTTTCCTATTGAATGTTCCATTTGAATATTTCACTTGTATGTGGGTAACAACTGCAAGTGAACCATTTTTGGAGGGACACAAGTGGCTCATCCCATCCTCCTAGCTGTCTTGGATTACTCTGGGGAGGCACATTTGCTGGTAAGGTTACTTACTGTAAAATCGTCAGAACTGCAACTTGGAGGAAGACTTGAAATGTCTGAATGTGTGGGTTGCATTGAATGGGCAACATGCAATACTGTTGACATGGGTTAACTTCTTATTTTGGAAACCTTGTTATATTTTAATTCTTTTTTCTTTTTGTAGAAAATTACTCAGATAAACAAGCTGAAAGAGCAACAGAAAACTGGCAAAAAACTCGATGAAACTCAGGTAAAAATGATTTCATTGTTTAGAATTGGTATTGAAATGACCTGGAGAATCACTACCCTCCCGCTGGTTTTTTTCCCTCTAGCAGTTGGCAGATCAGACAATATTTTTGGTTTTCTGTTACATTTTCTATTTCATTCCTTTGGAGACAGTGTAAGGAGATGCTTACGGGAAGCTGAGAGTCTTTCAGTTATGAATGTAGACACCATTACACAAACTCCATTTTAATAAGGCTATTTCAGTGTACATGTTGGCTTTATTGTTTTTGCTACCATATTCAGCTTCCTACTTACTTTTTCCCCAGATGCTTGGATGCACCAGTTTCAATCTCTCCCCACCAGTCTTCACATTCATGTTTTCCTGCCATGTAACAAATGCATTTCATACAATCTGCCGTTCGGTTGGAGAGATCTTGTTAGCAGAGCTATTAGCTACCTCAACTTTTTTCACCTTATTTTAACTAATCAGGTTATTCCAGTATCAGAAGTAATCAACTACTTCCAAAGAATCTTTAAAGCATTTGCAAGAATTTATTTCATGTATGTCCCTATTGTTAACTGTTACTTCATAAGAAGTCTGATTATTGATTTTTTTTTTTTTTTCCAGTTACAAAAAATATCTAAGTATGATGAAATTACGAAAGAGATTAATGAATTGAAACTGCAATAACCGTTCAGGCCTTCATCCAGTAGAAATGGTTGAAGAACTTACGGTGAAATTCCAAGTGTTCCAATCCATTGAGGTAAAGAAAAACAACAAATCAGAACTTTAATAAACAAAAATAAAATCTACTTTGATTATAGACATAGACTTGTTTTTGTTTTTAATCTTGCATTCTTTTCCTGCAACATCAAACTCTCATGATCACATTTTAATATTCGCTAAACTCCCACAATGTAAGTGTTTTGGGGGCAGGGGCTGAAAGTAATTCCGGAAGTATTACTCCCTACTTTTAACATATTTACCTTTAGTAATGACTCAAAATTTAATTTTAGATTGGAGGAGGCCCATCAATAAACTTCAGTTTTTTATTTAAAAATCTCTTAAAACCTGAAATGATACATTTTATCAATGTTTACTGTCACAGATTGAAAAAAAAAGTGATAAGAAGTCAATTATTTTACTTTTCATCATCAGATGAATACTTAAATGAGAAATTAATTCTTGATTTCTGGAAGTAAAGGAATGGGAAATGCATACTTGTTGCATCTTGGTCACAGAATTTACTAATGGCAAATATGAAGGAGAACCAAAGGAAGCTGTGGGCACAAACCTGGGTGAATCTGACCCCAGGAGCAGATCTTGGTGGTAGTAAAAGAAAAAAATATATGACATATAAATCAATTTAAATAGCTTCTTTTTTGCCTGCTTTTAGTGTTGTTGTCTTTGTGGCCATGTGGGCAATTGCACATGCTGTATTACACATCCTGAGCAAGGTTCAATCCCTTCCAGAAGCACTATCCTTGGTGTTTATAAAATTATAAAAATTTGAAATTTTTTTAAAATAAAATATTTACTCCCCTGCTCTTGTAATTCCTTGGAAGAGTTACAGATTGAAACCCTCTCCCAGTGCATTAAATCCCTACTTACTAATTTTTATTTTATCTTTAGCAATGATAGATTTAAATATCTCTTAATTTACTACATTACTGTTGGGTGTCTTGGTGGTCTCGTGGGTAGAGACACAGACAGCCACATTGAACATCCTGGGCAGGGTTCAATCCTGCCCAGGGCCTGCATTAAGGGGTCTTACTAAAATTTTTCATTTTTTTTTTTATCTCTAGAGATAAAAAATGAAAATGTTTAATAAGACCCCCTGTATTTCCTGGCAGAGATTAGAAACCTCTGCTTGTGTCTTGTTACTACTTTTAAACACCCTTACCAACTGGGCCACCAAAGCAGCAACAATTTTTATGAGAAAATTAAGATACTTAAATTTACTTCAAATAAATATATGAGGGAGATCTGGTTACTATGTGGCTCTTTCTTTGCACACACACACAATATTTTTGGTGAGTGAAATAGAAGTATTTAATGTCTTTAGTAATTTCTGGCAGAGATTTGAAACCTCCACTTCTAAACATCCTGACCTGTTAGGCCACCAAAGCAACAACAATTCTACTACGAAGTGTTGAGTGAGATTTGGTTACTATGTCAAGGCTGGCTAAAGCCTTGTGAGTCGATTTGGTAGATGGAAACTGAAAGAAGTCTGTCATGTGTGTGTGTGTGTGGTCGATTTGCTCAACTAAAAGCGGTGCTCCAGCATGGCCCCAGTTAAATGACTGAAACAAGTAAAAGAGTCTGGCACTCATTTGCATTCAGTTGATCATATTTATTAGAATCAAAATTTCCAGATAACACAAAAGTATCTCTGGAGATTTAGAAATGATATATTTCTAAATCTCTCAGAGATAAAGCGATAGTATGTCAACTTAATGTGACAGTCCCATGAAAGGGAAGAATGCTAGTATTATTTAGCCTTAGGAAACACCGTTTCCTGTTGGACTTGACACATTTCCTGAGTCCATGTGTTTTCAAAGTGGAGACACAGGAAATGGTGTTTCCTAAGGCTAAATAACACAAGCATTCTTCCATTTTATGGGACTGTTACATTAAGTTGACATCGTTTTACTCTGGAGATTTGTTACAAAGAACAATGGAAGACTTGTCACAGGATTTGTCAGGGTCAGGTCAAAAGTCATAAAATAAACGAGCATTGTTTCAGTTCACTTAATTTATCTTTATTTTGCTGTAAAAAAGTTTTTTAGTTTTAGCTTTTAATTATGAAAGGATGATCTTAAATGAGCTGACAAAGTAAGAGGGTTTGTAAAAGATGAGCTTCATATGAACAGAAGCAGGGGCCACACTGCTTTGTGTATGGATGGTATATATTGGATGAGAAGGCACCAGAAGTTGATAATGGGAAGTAGACTTGTTCGAATGAGAATAGCTTGAGAACAAATCAGAGAATATTGTGCCTCATAGATTGCAGGATGCAAGCGTAGAAGAGAAATAATGTGGATTAATCCAACCCATGCCAGCAGCAAGCGAAAAATGTTAAAATGGTGATCAAAATTTTGATTTATACAATCGAAAGACAATCTTGTTTTCATTTGTTTTAAAAATAATCAAAGTTCATCATGGGTATTTAGTTGATGGAGTCCTGTACTGCTGTCAGGGTGAGTGCATTTTCCCACATGTAGAATCATGAAAGAAGTTTTATCAACAATAAAGAATAAAAATGGATGATTAACTGTGAAAGAGGTTTCATATTTGGCTTTTTTTTCAAACAAATGACTAGATTTTCTGATGGTAGCAGGACTGCTTGTTGTTCCCAGTTCATTGAAATTGAGAAAACCTTGGTGAAGAATGTCAATTAAGTGTACGTGGGTATTTGTTAAGTTGTTATTTTCCAAATTGAAGAAATGGTCAGTCGTTTCTTTGAATAAAATATCTTGAAAAGTCAAGTTAGATTTCATTTGAAACTTGGGTAAAATCAAAGCAACATTTCTTGGAGAAGCCTTGTTAGCAATAATTTGCCATAAGAGTCGTGATGTCAGCTGTTTTTCTATTGAAGTAATTCCTTCAATATCATCAGGAAGAACGACATAGAAACTAAACCGGTTACCAACCAAGGGTATTTCTAGACTCCTAAAACTAAAACGTTCATCTGATTTTATAGTAAAATAGTCTTCTGTATACATCATTTCAACAACTTCTGCTTGTTTTTCTGTCACATAAAAGTTTTCTCTCATGGTAAACTTTCTGTTAAATTGAGTTTTCCAAAATCCTTGGAAATGCAAGCTGTTCACTAATACAGCAAATATTTCTTCATTTGTGTTGCCAAATGACATAAAATTGCTGATTCTATTTTTATGGAACTTATCACTTAATTTATCAATAGTTCTTGGATTAATTTCATCTATTTCCAAAAAGTAGTATTTGCTAATATTAATGTTGATGTTCGGAAGAAGAACTGGATCAATATATAATTTATTAGATAACTGGAAATTTGATAAACCTTGAACAGTTTTCAAATATTCTGTAAAACTTTGATGGAATAATTCCCATGAAACAGATGGATAAAGCAGAGATTGGATTTTCTCTGCAGAGTTTATTTTATCAGTCATCTGAACGAATGACAGACTTATACTAACAAGAAATGGTGACCAGAGTATGTTTCCTGTCTTTGAATCAAGAAGTTGTTTGAATATTTTCAAAGTGAAATCATTAATTGGTACAGAAATGTCATGTTTGTATTGTTGTAGTTTGTCATAATTTGCTGACGGTGTGTCAGCTAAGGCAACGAAATTATTAGTGAATAAAAATATGATATACGTACTTACTATGAAAACACTGAATACATACATGTTGGTATAGACTGGACGCTGGAAAATATAAACATTACTGAATTTTATTAAAAGAAACAAAACTTTAGATCTTATAAGCACCAATATGAGGTAGAATAGAGAAAGAAGCTCCCACGAATATGCTTCTAATGTCAGGTAATCTATTGTGTAATTAATAATGTAGTTAATGAGAAAGTGACAGGTACAGGATTTGAGTCAGCCAATTTCTGTTTTGTTGACATTCATTTACAATTAGTGTGCGATGTTAAAGGAAGGATACGCAAGCACACACACACGACAGGCTTCTTTCAGTTTCTGTCTACCAAATCACATCCTTACCATCACCATCTTCAAGTAGAAAGAAGGACAGAAGAGACCTGGATGCATCTTTGCTCAAAGCGCAGGAATATCCAAGACTATATCATAATTTGACAACAGGGCAGGAGTGATGTGCACATTACACAGGTAATTTGAGGGGCAAACTGTAGCATCGACTACTAATAAAGATAGCCTTCGCGGTAGGCACCAAAAGATACAGGACCTGATCTCCCATGTTCATGAAACAGGCAGCAGTAAAGTTGGTGAACAAGATTGTAAAAGTCATCCTAGAAAAAAATATGAACGAGGCGCTGGAACGATGGAAAAAACAACAAAGGCCTCGAATAAACACAAAATTTTGTCCTATAGTATACGACACAACTAAGCAGAGCTTGGAAAAGTTAACATCAAGATGGCTTTGAGTGCGAGGCTATTATTCTTGCTTCATTTTTAGAACAATGAAACCAAGCTCAACAGAAATGTCTCTAGGCTCCAAATTCAATCAAATCCTGTTAAATTAAGAAAGGCCAAGACTGGACCACCCCTTGTTGCTATTTTTCAATTACAGAATGGAACTTCAATAATGTCTTTAAGATTTATAGGCTACACACCTCAGCGGTCTACTCAGTGTTAGCAGATGGATTAACAGAGTTTCATAGGGAAAGAGAAACACATGACTGCCTTGAGGAATATTTCCAGCAAAGTTTGATTTGAAAAAAGCCAAGTTTCCTAGGATGAAAGAGGTTTTTAGACAGCGAAACCTCAGCGAAGTCTTTCTGGTACGGGAAATTAGAGTAGACCTCCGACTTTAAAGAGACAAAGAGAAGGCTTACCACAATTTAGAGCTTAAATAGAGACACTCCCCGTTGTTCAGGACAGAATCCCATACTACGAATTGTGACTATAATTAAGAGCAGACATCGTCGATGAAGTATCTTTTTGGACTATAATTCTTGTTTGTGTATTGAATAATTGAAACATGGTAATTTAACTGAAATTAGTGGTAAAAAGACAAAGAATTTTCACGAAATACTTACATAACTGAAGAGAAAATCCAGAAACTGTAAAGTTCGTAAAAATTCTGTTAATTGAAAAAAGTCGGTGCTTGTTTGCAAGGGGAGTTAATTCGTTTGAAGAGTCGCAACTCTTCTATTCAAGCTGTACTCCACTCTAACAGTTATACTCAGCTCTTCTATTTAAGTTGTGCTCCACTCTTAGAGTCGTACTCAACCGAAAAATATATCAGAAAAATTAACTGAATGTGGTTTATTTCATCACTATGTTTAGATATAACGCATTAATAATGTTTTTTTGTTAATCAGGTTTCAGTATGTTACAATAAAAATTCAGTGGAAAAGAATACAATTTACAAAAGTTATCTGTAAGAAAAAAAAAATGCAAAAAAGCTGTAAAGAAAATGATTTGAAATGAATAAATACATAAACAAGAAAAAGCTATGTACACTCTTTCAGTTATACGTCGGGGCTGAGAAAAAATTTTTGCCAGCAGCCTTGCATGCACGAACGTCTCAAAAGCTACAGGTTTAGGATTAGAGAAATCAAAGTTGATTTCAGTAGAATGCGATCCTTGAGATGCGAGGCTCTGAATATCTATTGTGAAACATCTCATATGCCTCTTTCTCCAGTCTAGCAATAGTCTTGAAAATACTTTTAATACAAATTAAGCCTAATCAAATCAGCTGGCATCTGTTTATATTTTAATAAAGTGAGGTGCAAATGGAATTATAAACTGCTTCTGTAAATTGAGGTTTTTCGATAAACCAAACATTTGTCTTTAGCAAATGTGACAAGAAAAATTATCTTCAGCCTCATAAATTTGACCTCTTTCAATTTAATTTCTAACAATTCAACAATTATCAGTCATATTTTAGTGTAGTATTAATTAACAGTTACTCACTCCGTTTTCCTTTTAAATATTTTGGAAATTAATTAAATATTTTATAAGAATTTATTTCAATATCGGATTAGCAGTCCATTAGGAGTTATTTCCCTTTACCCGCCAATATCCTTTACTTTTGGAACTTGAGAATTTTTGTGCAGTTGTAGATTCAATGTTGGATGAGAACCCAACGATGCTACTACTGTCTGTAGACCACAATATGTCAACCGTTTACCAACTGCAGTTTGGACGGAGTTGTCCTGTAGTTAGGTAGCACTTTGCCCTGGCTATTTGCATCAAAGCAGAATTAGAAATGAGAAAAAAAAAAAAAAAAAAAATTTGCCCGACGCCGTAGGAATTTCGCAAATTCACCTTTGAATTGGAATTGTATTTATCAGCCCCGTAAGGATGAACGGCAAACCTGTCTTGAATGAAGTTCAAATCTTTCTCTAATCAAATTTAACTCTCAATCTTTTCATTGTGTTAGCCCAACTCGACTGCCAGCATTTCTTAACTAAATAATGTTTTTTTTTTTTTTTTCATTGATAAAAGTTACACATTTGTATGGAAGGACAATATTCGATCGAATATTACTGGTATTGCTTTTAGTGACCAGAAGTTAACAAGCAAAGTCAATTCTAATTTGATTTGAAGAACGGAAAGGGTCTTCTGCCAGAATAAGTAGTTGGCAGAAACTAGTTATTCTGCCAACACAAAAGTAATTTGTGTTACGTGCGTATTAGTGCATGTGTACACGCACGAACACAAACACAAACACACACACACACACACGTGTACGTACGTAATTATGTATGTCATGTTTAATACATACTTCTGATTCAGTTTGTTAGATTCATTGTATTCTGCCTAAATTGAATTTTTGCGGCCCTTGGAGCGAATAAAGGTATTGGTCAGCGTATGTGTGTGTGTGTGTGTGTGTGCGCTTGCCTGCACGACGCCTATCCCTGTTGTGTTTGCGTTTACTGTTAGCATTTCAGGTTTTTAATGCTCGTATGTCTATGTGGGCCAAAATTGCTGGCGCATATTCTACATGGATGATAACTTGTTTAAGACGTCAGGGTCTGAGATAAAGTAAAGAAAATTAGGTGCCGGTGTAGTATGTGATCTACAGCAACTTAAATCTAGACTAGCTTGTAGTCTACTTTCAAAATTTTGTTATAAATTTGCAATTGTAATTAGAGGAGTGAGTTAAACATTCAAAAAATAAAAGAAAAAGAAAAATCCTTATTGATTTTTATTTCATAGGAGAAACATGAATACTCTGAATGTTTGTATACAGCACGGATATCCTTTAAAAATGCAATAAAGAGATTTTGCTCATTTGATTTTAAAATCTTCCAACAAATGAAATCTAAATGAGATTGAAAGGTTTGCAAACATTGAAATGCTTCACAAGGTATATCATTTGAACTAATGTAGATCACAAGCTATACCAGTACCATGTATGTAGATCACATACAATACACCGGCACCGAAAATTATCTATTATTTCGATGAAGTTTAAAGAACTTCAGGAACCCTCATCGCCTACCTGAATATTTCTTTACATAAACAGTACAAGAATTGAATTCAAATAACAAATGAGATTTCTAGCAGTTAATAATATTTTTCTGTTCCTTTATTCATTCGATAGCATATATCGGAGATTGGTAAATTATCCTAGAATGTTTATTTCAAGTTGTATTTCTCTTCTTTCTTCCCAGCTTATCATTGTTCTCAACTAGTTTGGATGTTTTCTCGTTTCACGTTCCAAAATGAAATCAATACCACTTATTATTTGACGCTTAATAATTTTTTTTTTTTTTTTTTTTATTAAAGTTCTGCATGTTTCTTTGTGTTTGTAATCCTTACGGTCCTAATTGACTTTGGTTCTCAAACTGAAAAATACAGACTCCCCAACTCTCAAACATATTCGCGAAGATTTTTGCTTCACATCTCATCATTTGTAAAAGAGATGACGGGTAACACTCATGCTTGCGCGCGTGCACTATATACAGTTTGATGTATTGGTGAACTGTTAACGGCGTTGGAGAGCATAAATATTAAAGTTATAGTTGAGAAAAAGTTAGTTGACATGGAGGACTGGAAGCCATCTGAATATTGGAAAAGAGTAACCTGCATCATGATGATTCGCGTCGGGCATCGAAATACCGACATCATGACTGCTACTCAATGCTCTGAGAACATTGTAAAGGCTGTAAGACATGATACGGACAGCTGCAACGGAGACTACACCAAGAAGTGACACAGCAGGCGTTTTGACTGCGTCCACACGCCAGAATTCATTCCCACATCTTTGAATAGGGCCTACGGCTCGCTTCAGGCGGCGATGTGAAGCTGTCGGAGAATGTGATCAATCATTGGTTGGAGAGGCCATATGTGTGGCAGTAGGATTCGTTTCCTTGCCATACATCCGGAGAGTCAGAAGTAGTTGCCGGAGAATTTCTTTGACTTCACCGGCACCGATTTGTGACTTTCTAATTCCATCGGTTGTAATCCCATGGATTACTATGTGTGGGGCGCGGTTAAAAAGGACACCAATCACTCTGCTTGCACCATCAAGGCTGAGCTGACGACCAAGATCAAGGAGATGTTCAAAAATCTTCGCAGCCACATAGTGAGGAATGCTTGTACCAGGTCCCAGAGCCAGCTCAAGGCTGTGATGGAAGCTGAGGACGGCTACTTTGAGTAGACACTTATACTTTAGCTGATAGTTTTTAGTTCTTTAAAAATACATTTATTTTTGGATAGCATATTGTGTTTTCTTTACCTTTTATGCAAACTGTCAAATTTAACCTGAACACCCTTTGTGTGTGTGTGTGTGTGTGTGTGTGTGTGTGTGTGTGGCTGAAACAGCAGCAGTAACAACAAAGAAAAACTAAAACTACAACAATGAAAAACAGAAAGAGGACAAATTGATGCCTCGACACACCTGCATATTCCAGCAACATTACAACAACAACAAACAACTCAACACCAGAGCCACCATTAACAGCAACGACATCAATTTGTCGTCTTTCTGTTTTTCATTGTTGTAGTTTTTCTTTGTTGTTTCAGCCAGTATTGTTGTTGTTGTTGGTGGTGGTGGGATGAGAAAGGAAGCGATAAAACTGATCTTTCAATCTGTGAAATCTTACTTCCCTGGTTTTCCACCGGACAAATCGATACAATGCTTTCTTTTTTTAATTTTAAAAAGAAATGAGTAAATTTCACAAAAATAACTGCAAATTCCGACCCAGTCAGAGCAGGTCAGTTGTCATGCAGCATCCACCATTTATCGGTATCTGCTCGGATCATCCCGGGGTCCGAAATTTTTTTCTCACGAGAGTTCCGGATACCCAGGAATTGATTCATTTGCATACAGCCAATCGGAGCTCACCTCGGCCTTGTTGTCAAGTTAACAAAGGTTAGCATTCAAAATGGCGACCTCCGATTGCTATGCTAATCTTGTATTGTGCTCTCATTCAGATGCCAATATCATCGATAGCGGTGTGCTAGCAACCCTCCCCCGCTTACTGTTTTACAAAGTAAACAACAACACAAATAACTACGCAGAGGCGGCCATGGTTGAGACAATAACAAGAACAACAAGCATTATTGAAAGAGAAAAAGAAGCATGGTCATTCCTTGTCCACGTGACCTTATCTCATTTCCCCCGTCACTTGTTATGCGCTCAGAAATTAGTTTGATAGTTGAGCTCTGATTGGCTGTATGCAAATGAGTTCATAACTGGGTCCGGAACCCTCGTGGGAAAAAAATTCGCATCCCTGGCAACCCTCCAAGGAATATCCCGGTCAGTTCCTGTCTCCGTGAAATACTTCCCCATCTGCAGCGACCATGGGGCATGTGGCCGACCAACACGAACCGTCACTCCAACCGGATCCCCAGAAAAGAGAACACGGTAACCGGAAATCGAGCCACATTACCCATCAGCCGGTGGTGCTAATCACGAATCATGAAAGTAAGAGTACACATCCCTGTTTCGTCCGAAGGGCAAACATACAACGGAGCTGAGGAGCTTCTCAGAGTTTTAGGAACCTTACGAATTATTCACAGGAAACATTTGAACATAAATTCTTGACTGACATTTAAAAAAAAAAAAAAAAAAAAAAAGAACTTAAGAGCGACTCAAAGCGCTACGTTGCAGATACTATCACAACAGCAATTGGGAAGCGAAATATAACCAGTGCGTGTGTCTTTATTGACAAAATTACACGCTTCAACATTTGCATAAAACTACGATTTTTCAAAAATTTTGCAAAACACACACACACACAAACACACGCACAAACACACACACACACAACACACACACACACACTAGTTTGACTTAGCTTCAAATTATTCAATGTTTCGCGTGCGTAGAACACACGCACGCAGACGTATATGCATGCACGTACACACACGTAAGTGAATGTAAGTCTGTATTCCTCGAGGCATTCAGGTATAAGACTGATATTTTAAAGTTGTAGTTGGAGTCACCTCATATATCATCATCATCGTTTTACGTCCGTCTTCCATGCTGGCATGGCTTGGACTGCTTAAATTATTTGCTTATCAAAGCTGATACAATTCTTACTCATCAGCTTTTATACAGTCGATCGTCTAACTTATAATACGTATTAATCTATGAAATAAATAAATAAATAAAATAAAATAAAATTAACTCACTGCAAAACATGGTTTTATATTTCTCCAGTCTGGAATGTGATTATGACGGACTAATAATAATAATAATAATCATGGCAGAACAACAATGATAGCCTTTAAAGCGAGCATATCTGTCCACAAGTGACTAATTCATTTTAGTTATTCCAATTTTTACAGACCACCAAAAGTAGGCACCGTTAATCGAAAAGTTAACTTCGTTAACCGTTAATCCGTTAACTAAAAAGTCAACTTCGTTAACCGTGAATCAGTTAATTCTTTAAAAATGTAGCAGAAGGTATCGATAAAACGTTAACGTTAATTTTTCTTATAGAAAGGAAAAGTTTTTGCTCTAAAACCTCCAAAAAGCCTCCTTAAAAAGTGCCAAAACCATAAAATCCGTTAATATTTTTAATGTAGCGGAAGTTAATTAGTCCGATAATGGTTTGCCAAGTTAACTTAAAAGTTAAATCGTTAACGAAAATATTAACTTCGTTAATTAACGATTAACGGATAAACGGTTTGGTGCCCAGGTTTGCACACCACAAAATATTGAAAAGCAAATTCGATAACAGTGAATTGAACTTACAACATCTGGAATCGAAAGTGAAATAATTTATCCAGCACTTTTGAGTCTGCCTTTCTGTTTTGAAATAATTATTTCTCTTTGTGGATTCAAATTTAAGGAATTAGATTTTCAGGAGTATGCCACAGTCGATTTAGTGGAATCAATATTAGTTTCTATTTCATTAACTCCAGAGGGAGGAACAATCTGCGCGGGATTTGAACTCAGAACTTAAAAAAAGACACAATACCGCGGGGCATTTATTCCGGCATTTCAGTTTCTGCTAAGTCACCACCTCTGCATTTTGAAATTATGAATTCACCCGTAACGATTTTACATTTCATTTGTTCTCAGATTGCTGTGTAAAATGCCCCGAGGAACAGAGAATTGTTAGCAACACCTGCTTGTATTCAATGTTGAAAACGAAACATTTGTAAAAGGCGAAATAACATATAAGTGGAATAATGTTTTGAACGACATATCACTAGGATAAGCTAAACAAACGAATTTTCACTAGATAATTTATAATAAAATGTCATTCTTAAACGATTATAGAAAACAATTTTCATGTATTATAAATATTAACTCTGTGACATCCAGTAAACATGTTTAAACGTCAATACTTGCCTCAAACTACATTATTAAAATAGATTTCCTACCGTATAAAGAAACTTACAATAGACACACAAACACAAACATTCGCAATGAATAATATTTTTGTACATAGCGGGACACATTCAGATTTGATCTTCTACAGCTGCTGTTACCATCGCATCCCAAATTACCTTAAGGACTTTCACAGTGAATATGCAACAAATATGTGTGTGTGTGTGTGTGTGATGCAGCTAGGTGTATATATATATATATATATATATATATATATATATATATATATATATATATATATAAGCAACAAGTATAGAGACGAGTCAACAACAGAATCTCTTCGCAATCGTTCGACCTGCGAGAATTAGCTGTCAAATCACTCTCAAATCGCTCTCACTGTCTAAAAAAGTGACACATTAGATAATCCAGGCCACAAGTTACACAATGCTTGGGAGGGTGGGAGGAGGGAAGAAGACACTAGTTTGGTCACATTCGGTTTGGGTTAAACATTTAAGATGTATCACGAATAAATATGTTCGTGGGATGAGTCTATCTCTTGTCTACAAGCAAAAAGGTAAACCTATAGACCTCTTCTCATCACCCCTGGATAAACCTTGACTCTAGAATTGGAGTTGAGGTGAGGTGAGGTGAGGTATTTACTCTGGACAGGGCTTGGTTTATAATCAATTTTTACCTCAGCGTTGGGAATCCCCTTGAGAAGCAATGAAGACTCCCGGAATCGAGGATCTTATCGCAGCAACACTGCATTTTCCTGCATGATTCGACAATTCTTAAGATTAAATATATCGCGATAGGGATCGACTGTATCCATGCTTTTAAGTGTTTGTTTACTGCTTAACGTCTTGGAGAGTAAGACGTGTTCGAAAGTAAAATCGAACCCTGGGGCTCCAGCGGAACGTATTTTATTTGTTTAGTAATTAGCATCACTTCAACTAACACCCGTCTCTTCACATGGCCGCGTGTATCACTCTCAACACGACCTCATGTTTCTCGCCTTTTCATTATCTAACCTTCTAGAAATAGGTGCCTCATTGAACTTAATCGACTTTGACTATTTGCCCTTACACTACAGCTATATTAGTGTACTAGCAAATTCTATCATTCCAAGCTACCTTCTGTCCGTATTTGGACGTCACAAGTTCAATACAATTCGATCCATATATTAACAATTTTGATAACATTAAGATAAACATATTAGATTCTATTATTGATGACACGGGAATACTAGTATAATACATAACGATATGATCTGTATATATGAAACAGTTCATTGTAATATATTATGCTTTCATGGAACCAGATTGATCTTTGTTAGTTCCACTGACAATGAGCTTCAATGGATATCTGTTCTCCACTGCAACTGGCAAGAATCTGCGTACGATGAGAGTGCCATGTTCCAGCGCCTAAATGCATGTCGATGCAGGTCTTCCACGTTTCTTTCTTTCCTGTGCTGATGCTAATAAACGGCACGTGATGAACTAATTCATCTTCATTTCGCAAGAATCTCCACTGAACTTTCGCTTCAGATTAGCTAAATTGCAGTACAATACATAGTGACATATTCCGTCTGTCTGAAATAGTTTATAGTAATGTAATGCAATAACTTACAGCGATGCACATATTTGAAAAATGACCGCGTAATTAATCAAATTTTCTAATTAATTTTGTTAATTTCCCAAACATTTTATAGAATTCATCCATTTCCTGTTATAAGACTTTCAGCGTACAAATGTCAACAAGTCACTCTGAAAACAGTCACTGAATGTTATTCATGGTAACAGTGATTAGCAGTTGAGATAAATGATTTCACAAGAACAATTTTGCGGAATTCATTAAGATTCAAAATTTAAATTCTGTTTTGAAATTATTAATATTTTTTTTATTTCAACCAGCAACCTTTGAATGTTTATTGAAAAGAGTTTCTCATTTCATGTTCACACACACACACATACATACACATACCCAAGTATTTGTACAGAAAGAATTAAGTTGCTGAAGATATGCTTTTATTATTGTTAATGTTTAAGTAAATATTTGAAAAAAACAACAATAAACAAACAAACTAGAATGGTAGGATTATCTGCTGCTAATGCATAAAGCTGTGTTCAACAATTCCGGCCCCCACAACTGAAGTGAGGAAGCTTCTTGTGTACAATATGTTCAGTAGCAAAGTTAAACAAATAACTGAGGTGAGAATTTATCGCTTTTCCTTGCCGAATTTGACACTTTTCTGGACTGTGTGGCGCCATCCAAAGCTACCCCCAATATACTTTCAGTAAAGGCCAACACAATCAACGCAGTTTGTTTAAACGTGATCTTAAGGTCAGTAAATATACGTGAAAATCAAATAAAGACATAATAAAACTTGGAAAAGAAACTACACCAATAAATTGAATTTATGTAATCTTCACATCCCACATTTCCCCCAAAATGTTGATTGAGATGACGGAAGTAGCAGATATTGTTAACGGGTTGATTAAACAACAGTAATAGAAACAATATAAGAAATTGAAGCTAGTCGACATTGCAAATAGTTTGTAATGAAAGAATAAGTAGATACTTTGTGCGTATATGTGTGCACAGCGAATCTGTGAATATGTTGCTGCGCGTGCAGAAGGCCATAGAGTAGAAACTATGATATTAGGAAAAACTGAGGCCCCGGTTTCGATACCAAGTTGTTAATATTTCACGTATTTTATGCCAGTTGGGAACCTCTTCCCTGATGATAATAAGGTTCATCTTCAACATTGCTGGACTCTCTGATCTCCTCAAACGAGATGCAGTCAGGTATATATATATATATATATATCTACCCTTTATCTTTTACTTGTTTCAGTCTTTACATTGGGACCATGCTGCAGCACCACCCGGAAGAATTTTGAGTCTATCGAATCGATCCCAGTAATTATTTGTTTTTAAGCCTGATACTTATATCCTATCGCCCTCTTTGTTGACCCGCTAAGTTACGGAGACGTAAACACACTAACACCGGTTAACTTCCTTCAATTTCCGTCTACCGTATCCGCTCAAAAGGTTTTGGTCGCCCGAGGCTATAATAGAAGATACTTGCCCAAGGTGCCACGCATATATCTATAACTTTCTTTCCCTCACAGCTTTCTGGAAACGGAATATTTTCTAATGAAATTTTGCAGATATACGTTTTCGTGAGTGAATTACGATTATGTCGAAATAATAAAAAAGAAAACTTCTCAAGTTATAGAAACTGATAGAGACAAAGTTAGGCGGCCTGGAATGAATGACCCGAAACTGAGCTTCTAAATAATGTTTTCTTATCAACCATATCAACATAACCATTTCTAAAACATTGTAGTTAAAAATAATGGTGTGAGCAAAACAAAAAAAAAAAAATTAAAAAAAAAACAGAACCGTAGTTATGCTTAACCCATGTCTCTCAATTCCCATGCACACAACACACATGGAATTGAATATTAAACTATTTTCTTGCTTTTATTTGAAACTATTTTTTCTAAAACCACTGGCATTGTTTTGCTTGTCATTGATTGTCATATAAAAGATTCAGTCAGGAAAACGGAAGCTATATCACTTGCGCTAGTGTGTGTGTGTGAAGCTCCACCATATAAAATCAACACGTAACATTTCGTTTCCAATTCTTGAAAATATTAAACGGAAATATATTTCTCGCAAAGTTTACCACAAAAATTTCCAGTTTCGTTTTGATCAAAATACCCGCTACTCAAGCCATTTCTCCTTTCATTTCTCTTTTTTTCCCTCCCTCGCCTTGTCTACGTATGCGAGTTCATGTTGTCTTGCGTTCCCCATCACTTGCGGCCAGTCTCTTAAACACAAAGATTTGAAACTCTGATTTTTGTCAGCTTTACTCGGAAGAAGGATTGCCCTAAACGTTGGCTGCTTAATTCCCTGTAACAATTTCATCGTTCTCTTTATGTCACTTTACACTCACACACATACACACAAAAGGCTCATCTTACCAGGCTAACAAAATTTTGAGGAGATTCCTATCTGCGAATAGATCTTAATAGTGAAAGTACACCACTTTCAGAGTTTAACCATTAACAAATAATAATAATAATAATAATAATAATAATAATCGAAATGAATGTTTTGCAAATACTATTGATTATTCTTTCTACAGATGTTGTAAATTGTCCGATGAAATTACAACAAATTCAATTTCAGAGCAATAATAATATATAAAATGGCTTGAATGAAATGACACCTGAAAAATGTGGCATGTACGTATGTACGGCTATACACACACACACACACACACAAGAAAGAGAGAGAGAGAGAGAGAGAGAGAGAGAGAGAGAGAGAGAGAGAGAGAGAGAGAGAGAGTTCGAATTGCTCATTAGATAAGTAAAACGTAACTCCTGGCTATTTTGTAAGCTGTTAAAATTCTGTGCAGCCCCGGGGCCAGAAATAGTTCTGTTTGCACTGTCTGTGATCACATTACATGTTCAAATACCAGACTTATTTATGAAAGGTCCACAGGGGCAGGCGTGGCAAGAAGCTTGCTTTCCAACCACATGGTTTCGGGTTCAGTCCCACTGCGTGGTACCTTGAACAAGTGTCTTCTACTATGGCCTCGGGTCGCCCAAAGCCTTGCGAGTGGATTTGGTAGACGGAAGCTGAAAGAAGCCCGTCATATATATATATATGTGTGTGTGTGTGTGTGTGTGTGTGTGTGACTTTGTGTCTGCCCTCCCATCATCGCTGGACAACCGGTGTTGGTGGCTTTACGTCTCCGTAACTTACCAGCTCTGCAAAAGGAACCGATAGAATAAGTACCAGGCTTTAAATCAGTAAGTCCTCGGGTCGATTTATTCGACTCAAACAGTGCTCAAGGCAGTGCTCCAGCATGGCCACAGTCAAATGACTGAAACAAATAAAAGAAAAAACACTTGCGAGACCTCAACGGGTTGCCCATGCAGGCCCTACAGACTTAGCGGAGCGTTGCTGGTTTTTATGTGCAAAAATGTGTTCGTCTGCTACTAAATTTTTGAAAATCTATTTTGGACGATGACTAAATTCCGTCGATAAATTCTGTTGATGAATGAATTCCGTCGGGGCCAGGTAGTCATCTCAGGGTTCATAACGGAAATGCTATTAAACCTGTTACAAGTACATGTTGGCAAGAGGAAAGATGTTGGCAACTTCAAGATCGGGTTGACGACCATCGAGAATGTTTTCCATGCGTATGTATAAGCATATCACTTGGTTCTGTAGGCATATTTTGTGAAAAAAGAATGCAACGTAAGTGTGTTCAATAAATTGGTTGTTGAATCTGCTTATTTAATGTATATAGGAAGATGATGGTAATGCACTCACAATATCTGGCAATCCGCTAGGGTAGAGAATTTAGCATGAACGACTTCCACCCGACACCAGTTTAACTGAAACAGCTGTTTTGTGAAGACAACCGTCGCAGCTACTTAAACGGTCTCTTGGCAAATGAAGTCTTGGGAGGAAAAAAAGAAAAAGGAAGAAAAACAAATAACGAAAACAAAAAAAGGCTAAATAAACATTTGACAACAACCTAAACAAATTAATGATTCAGATCTGTATCACCTCCCCCTCCTCCCTGCTACCTCCTTCGCCTCCATCAGAGATCGAATTGTTTGGTTGAAGAAAACGTGACCGGTAAAAAAACACATTTCGATCAGCTTTACAGTTTTGTTGTAGAAGAGAAGAACGGGGTGGAGGCAGAAAGGAAGGGAGAAGGGTGTGTGTGTGTGTGTATGTATATATGTATATATATGCATACACGCACATACAAATGTATATACATACAGAGAGAGAGAGAGAGAGAGAGAGAGAGAGAGGTGGGGAGAAGTGAAATCAATAAACTACAAGAAAAAGATTACTAAAGCGTTGACATACATGTGTGACTTAGGAAGGTTGTATGAAGGGAGGTGGAGGGGAAGAGAAAGAGAGGGGAAAGAAGAGGAACAACAAAAGGAGAGAGAGAGAGAGAGAGAAAGAGAGAGAGGGTGAAGTAGACAGCAAATTCTGGAGGGAATAAGATTTATCAATGGAAAAAAGTGTAGAACAAGAATGTTTTGTCTCTCTTTATTCGATATGATGATGATGATAATGATGATGATAATAATAATAATAATAATAATAATAATGATAATAATAATGATGATAATAATAATAATGATGATGATGATGATGATAATGATAATAACAACAACAACAACGATGATGATGATGATGATGATGATGATGATGATGATGATGATAATAATAATAATAATAGTTTCTAATTTTAAATATTAATTATAACAACAATAACAAGGAGGAGAAGTAAGAGAGGAAAGTAAAAGAGAATAATGGCAAAGATTGTATGGAAGAAAGAAGAGGTAATAAAGAAGATTAAAACGAGTGATGGAGTGATTTGAAGAAATAGAAAAAGAAAAATAATCGGGAAAAGACTGGGATGATGGCGGTGGCGGCGAAGACGGTGGTGGTGGTGAGTAATGAAGAATAAAATAAATGCCTAAAATAAAAGTGAAAAAAGAAAAGCAAATGAAAAGAAAATGTGTGTTGCAGAGAGACAAGCAAGTATTGAAACAGGAAAAGAAAACAGAAGATCCACACGTATTTTGGTCGTTGTTCCATGACTAGAAAGATTGAGTAAGTTGTATTTTTAAATACATTTCTTGATACTCTCCTATTGGTATTTAAACGATTAGAGCGCAGGTTGTATTTGAATGACCCCCCCCCAGATTATGATGTGAACCCATGACAAGTCATGGCTGACCTTCCTCCTGACAATGAATGTTCTGCTGCAGCTGATGAAGAGATTAGAGATTAGAATATCTTATAGATTGGATTAGACTAAAACGGGAAGAGGAGATTAAGAGAATGAAAGTCTACAGTTTCTTGCTTTGTGTTTATAATAAATAACCACCGATAGAAACCAAACGAAGTAGTGAATGAAACAGTTGGAACGATTTATTGTTGAAATTGAATGAAGCAAAAACAAAATGGTGGCAGAGAAAAGCAGAAGATGACAAATGCGATACTCTACAACAAAAACAACAGAAACATTGCACAAAACAAACACATCAAAAACACAATTCTCTCTATAATAAAACCAAAGCCATAGCGACTTTTAATTGCAATAATTTGATTGTATTTCGTTAAAAGTCCATCTAATTCGTTAGAAAATTATTTATCTTCATTATCTTTAATTGGATGAAAACACTTCAAATGCTGTAAATCAATGTAAAATATAGTTGAATTATTTGGATTTCCGTATTTCTATAAAGAAATCAATTAGATGGTGTTCCAGAGTACAAATTTCTGCGAAAGACTGTTCACAATCGCATCGCCATTTTGTCTTTCTTGCGGTGAAGTATGGCTGAGACGATGTGCTATTTTAACACACAAATGCAGAATAATATAGACCTTCTCTCTAATAACTCTCTTTCTCTCTCTCTTTCGTGTTTTCCTTTTCTTTTTTCCCCCCTGGTTCAGTTATTCCCGTTTCGTTTCTTTCTCTGTCTCCCTTTCTTCCCTTCTCTTGCACTATATATATTTCGATATTCAAGTTATAACCTCCCTCGATGACGTAAACGTAACACACGGACGAAACAAGTAGAAACACAGAAGAAAGCAGCGTAATGATAATAATGGTTTCAAATTTTGGTGCAAAGCCAGCAGTTTCGGGGGAGGGGACACAAGTCGATTACATCGACCCAGTACACAACTGGTACTTATTTTATCGACTCCGAAAGGATGAAAGTCGAAGTCGACCTCGGCGGAATTTGAACTCAGAACGTAAAAATAATAATAATCTTTTCTACTAAAGGCACAAGGCCTGAAATTTGTGGGGAGGGGACTAGTCGATTATATCGATCTCAGCGTTTTACTGGTACTTAATTTATCGACCCTGAAAGGATGAAAGCAAAGTCGAACTCGGCGGAATAATAATAATGATAATAAGAATAAGAATAATTTCTTTATTGGCCACAAGAGCCGATGATGATAGTGATGATGATGATGATGATGGTGACAACGATATTTAGCAAAGCCATACAATACAGAGGAGAGAATTAACATAGTCTTGAAGATAAATTTTACGTTTTACTTTCGAACTCACACTAAACTTAAAAAAAAAATCATCGACATATTAACTAATTAAATTAAACTCAATTTAAAGTCGGTTGCAGATTTTCATTAAATGTATAAAACTTTAGAACAATAATTTCATGTAGGTTGTCGTGGTTATTAACCGAGAAAATCTAAAACTGGAATTAGATTTCGGCTTTCGACTGGGAAATGAAATAACCAAACATACCATTCTTTGCTTAAACAAACAAAATGGTTTCATTTGGCGAGGGATCATTTAGTAAGAAGAGGGTAGCAGTTTAATACACTTACTTAAAAACTCATTTAAATCTGGTCATCCGTGAATGGATAAACTAAGTTTTATCAATAACATTTAACGGAATAAGACATCGTCGCCATGTTAACGTCTCTCTTGCTTGAGGGAGAATAGACATGGCGAGTGGTGAGGAGATGCCTTCCGATTGAGCAGCTACAAAGTAAGCTACGTACTTCACACGACCGAATGAACAGTGTAAGCCGATGTATGATTGGGTCGCCTTGGGGGTCAGCGAAACAACTGACCAATCTGCTGCAGTTGTTAATAGGATGTTTTGAATTAGCTTATTTTTCTTGTGCATTGGTCAAATGTCAACAGGAGGACAGAAGATTCGAATCATATAAGAATATGAGACCATTTCCACAGTGCCTGCACACACACACACACACACACTACACAATTTCGCCCTGCATTTCTTGTACATATACACAAGTATAAACAAGAAGAAACCCGCTTTTTTCTTAAAATTATGTCGCTTCTCTCTCTCTCTCTCTATATATATATATATAAAATGGCATTTATCTTTTCAGGATTCATAAAATCTATTTTTTTTTATCCTCTTCATTTAAAGACGTTAATAACAGTAAAGTGTTCGCATGAGAATATCGTACTTGAAACTCAATCTCAAAGGACCAAAGAACATACAAGGAACGCGAGTACGACGAACTTCCTGCAACGGCAGACCAGGGTTTCTTTCAATTGAAGAATGATAAAGTAGAATATCTAAGAAGAATCAGAAAGCAATTGTAGATGGTTAAATCAAATATTGTCAACAAGTGAAGAATTTGGAAAAGAGTTGGTGCTCTGGACAATATTTCAATCAGTGGCATAGATACCGAAATCCGGTTTCCAGGAAATATGTATAAAAATATTTCAGCATCATCAGAAGACAGCAACATCAACACTTCATGTAGTTTCTTTGTGTTTGGGCTGAAAGTATACCCCTTTTCTACACTAGGCACAAGACCCGTAATCTTTGGGGAGGGGGCCAGTTGATTAAATCGACCTCAGTACGCAACTGGTACTTAATTTATCGACCCCGAAAGGATAAGAAGCAAACGCTTCGCATCGATTCAAATATCCTTTGAGTGGCGTATCTTATTCCTTAGCATCTACTGACCACAAAATGTTGAAGTGTTCACATGGATCAAATCTACATATATGAAGTAAATTATACAATGAGAACTCTTCAGAAAATATACGCTGATCGATGACCAGAGATGCCCACTCAAGGAAGCTGTACTGCTCTGGCGCAACACAACATTAAATGGAATAAATTTTGCTTATTTGCAGAATATGCAAGGCTATGTTGCCAGAAAAATTTCCGAGTAACAATAACATCCATCCGTTCATCCATCTTTTCCGCTCACACTTCCTGGGAAGGCCGTCGGGTTAGAGTCCTCGGGCATCTTCTCCATAGGGTCCTATTAGAAGCGACCTTAATTACACTTTCTGGTTGGATTCCCAAGCGTTACAGATTCAGATTATGGATAATATCCAACCGTCTGATTCGTGATCTGCCCTTGGGTCTCCTGCCAGTTGGTTCGGCTTGAAGAACTCATCTTGCGATTTTGTTCTGTGACATTCTAATCACATGTCCGTAGAACGGGAGCTGTAACCTCTCAATACGGAAGGGTAACGGCTCGACGTGGAGAGACTCCCTGATCACCGAGTTACGCATCCTGTTGTGTAACATTACACTAAAAATCCTTTGGAGGAACCCCATTTCGGTCGCTTGTATTCGCGATGGCACCCTTTCGATCATTACCCAACATTCATGATCACAAGCGATGATAGGTACGAAAACCGAATTGATGATAATGAGTTTGACATTTTTACCAATCTCGCCTCTTCTGAGGATCGAACCTGCAGCTGTATACAGACATGTTTCTAAATAGATAAATGGAGGATAGCTTCTTGAACTTTATTAATTCCATTTATTGATGAGAGAGAGAGAGAGAGAGAGAGAGAAAGAGAGAGAGAGAAAGAGAGAGAGAGAGAGAGAGAGAGAGAGAGAGAGAGAGAGAGAGAGAGAACTTGGTAAATTATTCATCAGTTTCTAGAAGTCTTTCTTGATAACTAAATGAGGCCGGAACGTGTTGGTGTGAGGAATTGAACGTACATCCCAATAATTCAACTGCTCAGCTGGTCAGCTTATTTTAGATTTAGTTAAATGAGAATTAATTACTGTTTTACATTTTAGGTGTCGGCTAAAAATTGTCGTCGCCGGTTCTTGCTGTGAACGCTGCGAATAATTAACCGCGCACGCGCGTATGTGCGTGTGTACACACACAAAGACAGATCCTCCAAATCTTGATCTCTCCCGTTCTCTCACGCCTATATACACAAATATTTATGACTTACTGAACGCATATAAAGTATTTAATTATTTATTAGTAAGGTTCTCTCTCTAATGACGTTCAGAATTCCAGCTGTTCCTGTTGAAGTCTTTGGGAATCACACTTCCAATTACGTTGCTAGTTAATCCGAAGAAAGGAATTATTACAAACAATTTAAAGTTAATCTGTTACGTTATTCTCATTTTATTTCTCGCTATTCATAACATGCTTTATATACAGCAAATAGTTTTAGAATCGTCTTGGCTTACATTGCTTCACTCTAATTAAAGCAATCACACCTAATTTCTATCAACAATGTTTCGTTACAACAAATCAATACCACCAATTATTTCATTAAAATTTAAAAGTTTGAAGTTATTTTTTCATTAAGTTTGCTTAAGTGTTTTTATTATCACATGCATTAATTTTTGTTTTTATATTTCGTATTTTCCCAATAGATTTATCAAATTTTACTAATCTATTTTCGTAAGCGAGAAATAATTTCAGTTAAATGCTGTTTATTATTTTACTTCAGCTGTATTGTTGTTGAAAACAGTTAATAATTAGTTTTTCGTTAAATACAGCAGAGGTTATTATAAGTCGAGATCCGACATACAACGTAATCTGTCTATTGAGGCTGATAGAGCTAAACTAATTGTTTCTCAAAATATTCGTTCATTCTGCTGAGTTGAAAATCTGAATATTGACGAACTAAGGACACTTAAAAACTCATCAAGGCAAACAGCAATTTTTTAAATTTTCTTTTCTTTTTATGTTTTTCCAAACACGTTTCAATTCTAGCTACATAAAGCAAGGAAATTTGCTGAAACTAAATAGCAGTAATTGAAAATAAAAAAGAAGAAGGAAAGATAACGAAACAGAATGAAAGAAATTTCTACTTTGATAGATTTGAAACAAGTAATTTGTCGGCTGCCAGCTTCATTGACGCCTTGGCAATCAGGAAATGATGCAGTGGAGCGCAGATCGTCAATAACAGTTGATTATGAGCGAGTATAAACAGGTGGATAGTGTTACACGGTAACTTTTGGTAAAGATGTATAGATGGGGTTTGGTGCACAGAAGAACAGAGATAGTTTCCATGATAAATAGCTTTACACCAGGATAAGTCGGCGGTTGTAAAAGTTGTAATAATTATGTGATTGTAGGATTGTGAGGTGAAACGTAGCAGTCCATTAGTTGTATAGTAAATTCATTGTGCAGCTACAGTGATGCATTCTACAAAAACACCATGACAAAACACGAGTATTTTGTTTCCTAGTCTAAGTCATGTGCCAATATTTACAGTTTCTAAAATATAGAATCGATTTAATCCATCGTAGTGTTTCCTACAAATTCCTGGGATTGTGAAAATATAAAAAGTTGATATTTTCGCAAATGGAATTCTTAGAATTCTTCGCAACAGATTTTATTGAAATCAATGTCCTTATCTTCTCCCCTTAAACATAAGTTCACCTCATATTTTCCCAACCTAAATTTTATACAATTTCCTCAACGTGCGCATTTCTTTTTATATTATTTTGGAGCTAGTTCAGCTAGCTCAACGTAAAGGGCAACAATATACCCTTAAGTCCTTTCAAGTCAGGTAAGGAAACCTACAAGCCTCATAATTTATGGCATACTGAAACACTAAATAAATACTGAGATAACAACATTATAATAATAAATTCGGGATTTACAAGTTACACAGTGGACAGGATTTAGTGACTAGAACTGGATAAATTTTAGATTTGCAGAAAACAGTATAGCTGATGGCGTCTAACAGTACATGAACCGCGTACTTATTCACACAGCCACATATTCAGATATATCACAGAAAACGCACTGCCCGAAACGTTAGGTTCACCGTCTTCCTTACAGCGTAAAATGTATTCTGCTGTTTCAAATTTTTGTTCCATCTATTTGTCGACACAAACCATCGTCGGTTTTCATTGATTCTACTGTTTTATAAAATACATTACATTTTGTTGACCGTACACATGTACTTCTCATTAAAACTAATATTAGTTCACTGTTCTTTTTATTAAAGAATGCTTTAATCAAGATATCAGACTAAGTTCATTGAAACAAGCTAACCTTAAACAGTAAACGCTCAGGATATTGCTTACTTCACTCATGTGCACGAACTAGCGATGCCTTTGCTCACACGATGAATATAAA